>NW_027287427.1:54126661-54283008 GCF_022747635.1 Hetaerina americana | reverse complement strand
CATGAATTCACGATTATCCTTAATCAATCCTGCGCTTAGCAATCTTAAATCTTGATGACGCATTTTTATGTGAACCCATATATGAATCAGGACAAGGTTTTTTAAACGTTATCATTAGTTAATTTCCTCGGTTAATTTCCTCTACTAATTAAAACCTTGAAGTGTTCGGATTAGTTCCTCTATGTTGTTTTAATGGTTTATTTTAAGTCGGCACCTTCTTGGGATAATGAAGCGCAGTATTACGTGTGGCGATAACTCGCTAGGGATTATTTTGCTCACCGTCAGTACTTGCTGTACAGAAAAAATGAAGTCTTGCATTTGTGTATAGGCACGGTGTCGACAGCCTAATTCATTAGCCGTACAAATATTTGGTCTAAACATTATTTCCTCCGCTACATTTAAAAGTCGAAGAAAACCGTGCATGTCGTGTTCATATGCATGAACGGAACACAAAGAAATGCGCTTTAGATCCCAAAGGAACAAACAAAAGCCTTGTATAATCCTAAACGAACTGAATACTAGGTGGATGGTGGTAAGGGAACAGTGCGCAGGCATATGTTCCCAACTTTGCCTACCTACTTATTTCTGAACCTCCCCGCCATTTCTCAAACACCGCATAAACAAAGCCCTGTCGCGTGGAATACAGGGCTCCAAATCTCCATGCGGATGTTTAAAACAATGAAGCCATATCCTGCGAATGAAAGAAAAAAAAACCTTTCTATGACAGCACCAATTGTAATTGTCCCTTCAGCTTGGCCCGTGCCAAATGTCTCCTCTGCAAATGCCTTCGTGCGTTGGTATGCAGAATATATGACAGAAATTGCCGTGCTCTTGGAATCCACTGCCTACGGGTGTTAATTCGTTAAGCTCGGCTACGGAACGCATTGCGTGGATCACAATCGCATGGCAATGGAGCCTTCCGCAAACGAGTGCGGCGTAGCATGCAACAACTCAAAACATACACACACACAGAATCCGCGTAAACATTGGCTGTAACATAAACTCGGTTGCCGTTTAACTCGCGCCCTTTTTTATTCTCCGTCTCTCATTTTTCCAAGTTTTTTTTTCCTTTCCAGCCGCATTCCCCTTTTGTGCCCGCTTTTATGTACGAGTGTGTGCATGTATATGTATATACACATATATATAAAACTGCAGCGCGGCTACGAATCCATCCGTTCCGCTGTTGATGCAGGCCGGCTTTCATTGCTCCAAACAAACTCACGGTTCAGTGCGTAGGATAAAAGTGGGGGTAGAGCGTCTCTCAAAACACAGCGAAAAAGGCAAATCGCGCCACCGGTCCCAGAGTCCGCCGCGGCCGTTAAGGACATTGTGCATTCACGCCAGGAACTACTTGGGGGCGTTTTGTCTGCCATCCTTTTCCGTCGCGTCTCTCTCGCATTTGATATGGCTGAGTTTTCACGCATTGTCAGTGATAATAATTTTCTAGTTGATCTTAAGCTTGCCAATTAAGCGCGCATAACTGCTTACCTTCCCAGTCTATAAATTATCAACGAACATGATATTATCCCCGTGCATCTCGCATGATGTACGAGCTGGCAGTTCCTAGGCTTGGAATCGCCCATAATATTTTGATTTTGCTTATGTATGTTCTTCCTTTTATTCTGAAGGAAACGAATTCGAATATATCATAGGCATTTTTATCTCCTGGGATTCGCTTCTCCATGCTGCAAACTTGATTTACAAGTCCTTTGAACACGGTATAGAGTGCAACTTATAACTTTCAAATTCGCATTATTATGAAGTAGATAAGTATCGTATGCTGCACCAGTTGATATCAATAGCGACCTCCGAGTGTGTTATTTTCAAGGACTAATAAACTAACTTGCAGCTATAAAAAACGATATTTGGCAACGCTGATAAAGTTCCACTTCGCGCTCTTCTTTCTCTTAAAACTCCATTTAACAGTCATGACTTTTTTCTTTAGAAATATATACTCTCCCTGACAAGGATATATAGTTTGTTTAAAGCTTAAGCATTGTTATATGATTGTTTCAATACAATATTTACTGAGCCTGATCCATTCCTTTTTCCTTTTACTGCTATAATTAAATAACCCTCAGTTGATTGTCTCTTTGAAATACTCGTATTGTAACTTCGATTATAAGATATCCATAAAATGCGTGTGAACATGTCCGTGTGGTGAATGTAATTAATGTTGTGGTGATTTTGCCGCCAACAAAAAATAACTTAAAATACTGCCCCCTAAATATTCATAAAAAATCCTTCTACTTGACTCGAAAGAATACATTTCTTGAGTGAATAAAACGATGAATAGTAATTACTTTTTCATCAGCATCCAGATTATTTGATAGTCGCGGTTCACAGATGAGGGCTATGTTCAGATGCCCACCCACTCCACAAGGCGTTAGAAAATGCTTCAATTCTCAGAAATTTGAGGCATATTTCGCGGTTTTCTTCCGTTCTATGACCCGACTGCGTGCTTAGTATGAACAGAGATGATTTATGCCACCCCTTGGTTGTCGTGGTTTCTGCCAGCCTCGGCTTGGGTGAGCGTATTCTAAGAGTGTTCTATTTCTTACTACCCGGGGGTTGGGGGATGGAGGGAGTGGGCATCTGTTCTCACTCCTTCCCTCACGGCCATCCTTGCGCGCGCAATGGCCTTAGAATCCAGAGGCAATGTCATTTCCCCTCGTGTTTACTCATTTTTGTGCGGCCGCGACGTCAAAACCGGATGGGAAGAAAAGGAAGGCACCGCGTGCACAAACACACGCGTTCGCATCGAGTCGATCCGAATTTTTCAAAAGCTTAGAATTTGAGGTGCGAGGCGGCGGATGAATTTTTATGCTGTACTCTTCCTCCTCTTCCCGCCTCCTGCCCGCGGAAAAAGAGAGCCCTCCCACATTGAAATATTCAATGCCTCACATCCGAAGTGGAGGGGTCCGCCGAGTTCCGACTATCCTAGAGGATGTGCAGTGAACACCTGCTTGCCAACCCACCTTACCTCCGACGCCCACCACCCGACTCATCCCTCCCTCACCCCCGCACGTCGTTACGGGTACAGGACCAGGGGCCCTTCCGAGGGCCCTCCCGCCGCCTCTTCACCCGGACCCTCATGCCTTTCGTTCTTTAGGCCCGCATACGTTTCTTGTTCCCATGGAGCATCCCACCCTGTCGTCTCCTCGGTGTAATATAAAAAGAGGACTGACACTATTACTCTTTCTCCTCCCATCTCGTTCGATGGCTATCCCCTTACCGATGTGGCGGAGGAAGATGGCTCAAGGCCCGTCGTTTATCATGTTCGCATAAACCATCTTGCTCTCCGACTTCACCGAGCCCTCGTCTCCGCACTTCGATCGCTCAGCTGCGCGGAAGGTGCGTTTCTCACACCAGTACGCCCTAATGATGATGATGTTAGACATTCTTTGCCTTGTTGAAGCTGTTACTTGACGGTCGACTCCTAAAGGAACCTCTCGCCAGGTGCCATGTTGATAACTCCACGCCATTAAAATGTGAAATTCATACTTTTAGGGTAGGGAGGAAAATTCAGTTTCCCGTTCCATCAGATAGGTAATATCTGCTAACATAAAAAGTATACAGCATGGGTAAATTTGAGGGTTTCCAGAAGTGTCACCCAGATTCAACCCTCCGGTCAGTAGCTCCACCCACTGGACTTCCACACACAAAGGTAGCATATGCACTTCTTAAACATTCTCTAAAATCTAAAGACCCAATTCATAATATCTAATCTATCTAATCATTTTAAGTTCCTGACAAGTCTGGCTATGCATAGCGTCCCTGAATATCTTTCCATATCTCTTTCTCCCGCCTTCAAAAGCTAAACTTTCCATCGGACAAACCCATCGAGTCATCTCTACCTATCACCTTCCCCTCATTCAATCTTTCGGTTTTCTTCGTGATCTCTCTGTCAAAGTCTTAAATGATTGACAATTTATATAATCGATATCTAACAGCTGCTGCTGCTTCATTGATGAGGATTATTTGAGAAAGGAAGCTTGTTATCCTTTCGGTATTTTAGTTCCTTAGGAAATACATGAGCCTCATTCCGGAACAGTGGAATCACGACTTCACAATCAGTCGACGTTGCAATTTTCTTTTAGCGCATACGCTCTTGAATGAATGTTTTTCACAGGCTAATTGATGTTGGTGGAGCCTTATATATTTTAAAAGTTTCCTGTCCTCCCTGCAAGGATCTTCTCAGCTACGACTTCATATTTTTGTTAAAACACGATCGCTATCTGTCAAAAATAATTTATTTACACTCATCCTAGAACAATTCACTAAACTGCTGAAAACCCTCAACCGCAAATTGCTCCAATTACGTTTCTGTTCTATACTTATGAAAATTATCTCTCAGTTTCAATGTGATAGGGAAGGGCGATATTCCTTTATTATCAGAAGGGTTATGGTTAATTTTCTCATTGTAACTATTCAACAAGAAAACATATTAATTGCATATAGTATCTTCAGGTTTTTTGCGGTCAGTCACACTTCCAAAGCTTATTGCGTGGTAATGAAACAAAATAGTGGATATCCCTGTGGGCTCTGAACTAGATAACTGAATACAGTATATGAATTGTACTTTTACCATAGTTTCTAAGCGTGTAACGGAAATAAATTCGTTTTATGCTGATTGTCGAAAGCTACCGAGGGAAATCGCTGAAATACACGTATGCATCTGACTCATCTCCTTCACTGCACGCACGCGCAGTCATTTCTTAAAACAATTCGGTTGCCCCGCATCGAAATCGCCTCCGATAGGAAAGGAAGGTAAGCGAATTCCATCCGCCTTACTTGCCCTCCCACCGCGTCTCTCATACCTACGCTCGTAAACTATTCTAATTCGGTATACTAAAAAAAAAGCGTCGAACGGGAACCATGGGAGTGAGAAAAAAGCGAAATAACGACTCAGCACTATGTAGTAGCTTCATTATCAAACCAAACGTATCGAGTGCTCGTGAATATCAAATCGGTGCATACATTTATATATATATATATATATATATATATATATATATATATATATGCGTTTGCGTTTGTATGTGCACGTAAGGCCGAAGGAATGAACCCTAGCAAAGCAGATCATTCCCATTCCTCCTGCTTTTTTTTATCTTCCATCCGGCGGCATTCCGTATTCTTCCTCTCTTACCAAAATTCCGTATGCCTTTTCTTCGCAATCCTAACCGAAGCCCCTAACCCCCCTCCCCAATCCACTCTCTCCTTGAAAGAAAGAGAGAGAGGGAGAGTATTGGCCCCTCGGAACATCCTTCGCCGCTCCGATTGCCCATTCCCTATCCTTTATTCCCTTGCTTTAAGAACGCTTCCACCTTTCAGGCGCTTCCCTTAAACCGCACGCCCCTTATCAGCACCAACCCCCGTCCCACGTCTCTTTCCTCCCCGTCTGCCCTCCCGTCCCCTCCAGTCCCTCTTAACTTATTCAGCACCACCGCCAAACGAAACGGAAACAAAAACTTTCCTCTCCCCGTCTTCCCCCTCCTCCTCCGGCGCTCTCCGAAACCAATCGTCGTCTTCTCTCTATCTCGCTCGCTCTCCCTTCCACCTGAAGGCCTTCTCTCTTTCGCCTCCTCCTCTTCCTTCTGTTATTCCATCTCCCCCCCGCTTGGATTCATCCGGCGTCTTCACCCCTTTTCTCCCTCCCTTCAAATCACGTATGTGCCTCGTTCACACTATGAAAGGAAGGTAATCTAGCGAAGTGAGCGAGTAACAGAAATGCCTCGATCAAATTTCACCTGTAGATGTTAAGAGTCACGTTAATTGTATTAATTCCCGTCTCCAACTCCCGCGCTTTATTATAATTATCATTATAAATGGTAGTCTACCGGTAAGGTTAGGTTCTTCATGGACTAGTCTAGAATGTATAGATTGGCCAATGGACATCTCTAAGATTCACCTGACACCACACACCCCAGTTATCCGTGATATCTTAGAGTATGACATCATGCACTTTGAAATGTTATTTGAAATTAACAAAGACAGGTTTTCCTCTTCAATATTATTGGTTAACTACACTTACGTCTTACTGCTCTAAATATTTTTCAAGTTCCATGGAAAGGTAATAAGCTGCGGAACGATGATAATTAGATACTGTTGTTAAAATAATCCCAAAACTTTGGCTAACGCTGGACAGTAGAAGTTACAGAAATTTCATTTCATAATCGAGGAAGACGCATGGTTTGGTTATAGATGATTTTGAAATGATTCGAGTAATCATTAAAGCTTTAATTAAGGAAATAAGTGCCATGGACCGTGACTTCGTGATATTGCTATGGTAAAATCTTGGATTTGCCTCGATAATATAAGACCTTCGATGGAATTAGTTCATTCGTAAAATTCGTAAAATTCGGCTGCATCTCAGAGAGGAGGAGCATCAATGCCGGTGTCCCACAGGGCTCCGTTCTGTCGCCATCACTATTTTCGGTATACGTTAACGACGTGCCACGAAACCCCGGCACTGAACTATACTTATTCGCCGACGACACCACGATCACAGCACAGGCCACAAACCCGTCTTGGGCGGCTGATAGGCTACAGTCTCAGCTAGATACCCTAAACGAGTGGATGATCGACTGGAAATTAAAAGCAAACAGTAAAAAAAGCGTACATATGACGTTTACCAGGAGGCCAAAGGCAGGAATCGGGCCACCCCCCCTTCTTTGGTAACGACTGTATCCCTAGAAAAGAAAAGGTAAAATACCTAGGAATAACTATCGATAAAGGCCTCAGATGGACCCAGCACATTAAACAGGCCATCGGAAAAGCAACAGCAGCGGCGGCAGCGTTAAAGCCCATCATGCACCCAAGATCACTGTTAGATCTAAAAACAAAAAAAATCATCTACACGGCCATGATCCGTCCTCTGCTAACCAACGCAGCGCCAGTATGGCTACAAGCTGCCAAAACTTACCTTAACAAAATACAATCGACGGAGAATAAAATTGTTCGGAGATTCGTCGGAGCCCCATGGTTCATTAGAAACAGCGAGCTGAGAAAGGACCTAAATTTAACGCCAATCCTGTCCATTGCAAAAAAGATGGCTACAGACATGGATGCTTCACTACGAAGCACCGAAAATCCCCTCTTGATAGACCTATGGAGTTACTCTCCTGGAGAGTTGACAACGCACAAAAGACCTAAAATAGGAACAACAGCTCATGTCCCTGTGCCACACTGAATTTACATAAAACTAAACCAAGGAAGAATAAAAAAAAGGGGAAAACGCTTATACTAGTTTAATAAAATTAAAAAAAAAATTAAAAAAAATTATAGTAAAGAACACTTAAAAAAAAAGACATCAACAAGAAAAAAAATAAAAACTAATAATACAAGCAAACAAATTATCATGAAGGAAATATAAATAGAAACTCACCTTAAGAGACGCATGCTGTAAACAGCTTCAGCTGGACGCAGCAATTAAGACGGTCAAGCGACCGAGAAAACGCACGGTCGGTCGGTCGGTCGGTTCATTCGTAAATCACAAAAACTTACGAGAAAATGTTCGCGCTTCGTTGAAGTAATGTCAAAATAAAACCCCTAAACCTGCTGGATTGTGCCAATCATAGAATTTAGTTTCGGAAATTATATAGTAATTAAATAAATTGAAAATTTACTGCCTGTCACAATAGGAATTAGTATATAATTTCAAAGATAGAGTATAAATAGATATAATAATATTTCCTCGGGCAATTTGACCATAGTTGTTGCAAGGGATAATTTATCTTTATTCTCGAGCATTGTAGCATGTCCATCTCTTAATTGTATTTCATTGCCTGTTAATGTAATATTTGCGTTAGATTCCAATTAACAAGAATATAGGCTTTTATTAAGTATCCTGGCGATACAATTCTGTGCTCTTCATCGGTTTAACCTTTGGGAATAAATTCGGAAGTAACATTCAAAATGTGAGGAGAAAGCATCATATAATTGAACGCCCATCGCATTACTTTAGCATGCACCTAGATTTTACCGCTCGCTTTATTAGATAAAATGGTGCTATTCTTTCCCAATTGAGAACCATTTCGGTTGACTTGCGTATAACCGATGGACTTCGACTCTGGGGAAACCGATTGGCATAAATTTCTACCAAATGAGGTCGTTCCGCTAACGACTGTCATTCCTTCTCCCATTCTCCAAGGTACCCCGTCCATCCCTTACCCAGATTCACTCTCCGCTGCTGCTCTCTTCTCTCGACTCCTGATCATTCCTTCCTACCTTTTCAGGCCTTTCTCATCTGTGTTCCCGCGGTCATCAACCTCTGAATCTCTAGCATGCGTTCCAATCCCAAAATGGCTTTCAATTATGAAACTCTAACCAGTAAATATTTTTTGCATATCCAATCGAATTTATAATCTAATTTATCTGTATATGTCTGTTCTCATAATTAGTAATTCAAAAACTTCATGTGTCAAATATATCAATCTAAATGGATTGGCATAAATATGTTATCTATCACGTAATTAGAGGAAAAATCATTCATCCAGAATAAAACTAATGTTATTTAATAACAAGACCAAATAATTAATGATATGGCCATTGTAAACTTTTATGATTACTATTCCGTTTTTTTACTCGTAAATCGTAACTAAATTATCTAAGTAATTAATGATCTCCAAGTTGTAACGTAGATGTATGGGTTCGGAGTGTATTTTTAAAACAAATTTTTATCAAACTGATCTATCCTGAAGGCACCGTACGCAAATAATCTTTTTTTGTCTACTATTTAAATTAATGCTCTCCTACAATTATAACTAATTAATATTTTTGATTACCAACTCGGATTAAATAGCTATATAAAAATAAAGAGTAGAACTCAGTAGACGATTAATACTAAATTGGTGAGATGATATGCTCGCTGCGTAAGCGTTTAAGAATTTTGTTTTCAAGAAGAGAAGAATTTGTGTGCATTCACCATGAATTAATTCCAGTATTTTTATAGTTGCAATGTGCATAATTACTGGAAGAGATACGAAAATCATTCCAAAATGAATTCGTGCATTTGTGCTTTTCCATCTGCTCAAAACTGCCGTCGGAGTTACACAATACCGGATCCTGAGTAGAACGTGAACGTAGGTGTATCAGGTATCCACTGATAACATCGAAGACTCCGCACGAAATGGTGGGCATGCAGGGATGACACATGGAGAGATAGCATCTGAAGACTATTGCAAAATGGCATTCTCTCGAAATCGGTTTGCCCTTTGGCGGGTGCATACACGACCTGCACCCGACAATAGGAAACCCCCTCCTCCCCGACTACCCTCATTTCTTTCAAAACCTTCTGCGACACAAACCCCCTCCCCGGAGGCCACCAATATTCCGTACGTAACCTTTTACAGTCCAGCCTTGAGAGAGAGAGCGCGCAGTGTACGTACCACCGGCGGCGTAGGGGGACGGGGAAACAAGGAGGCCAGGGATAAAAGATATCGCATTTCCTTTCGCGGCTCCATCTGCGAGATATGTATGCGATCCCCTTGGAACACGTTCGAACGCGGCGGAACGTCTCCCGTTACAACCGCCTCCCCACCCAATGGCAAAACTCTCTTCCCACTCACCCTCTTGATTCCCTCCTCTTAGCCCCCTACCTCATACAATCCCTCCCCCCTTTCTCCCTTATCCCTTTTTAATATAGTTCTCTTCTGAATTTGCTTCATACCGCGCCAGTTATGGTGATCACTCCTCTACCTCCTATCCAACACACCCCAACGTGGATTATATTAGATATTTAAACCCCTCCTTAAGTATTGGAGTTCGAGTACTGTCACTTCAACACAGGTCGCCCTCAGTATTTTCTGTAACAGTGTTCTTAAGCGCCGGTATTGGTAGGGGAACCTATGGAGAGACTCTGTGTGAATGCCGAATGACGTATTGTGTTGAATCAGTCGTAAAAAATCATTTTGTGTCGTGTATCTAATCATTTTATATTTGTTGTAATTAACTGATTAGCAAATGTTGCCCAAAAAAATAAAAGCAAGAAGTAAAGAAGTATCCATCGACGCCCTTTTAAATTTCAATGCATACTCTTTTTTTCTATCTGCTTTGCTTATTTAAAATAAAATGTCTGATACAATACGCCTATTATATTAATAATAATGATTCTTATATTAAATTTCTGTTACTGTAAATTCATGAAATTTGTGCTTCTTGACCGACAGAAAGGACGCTTCCTAGTTATGAATGTTTCATATCCCTGGACAAAATTTATCAGCCGCGATTACTCCGTAGATAGTGCGTCACAATTTCGGAACCATAATTCCTTTAATAAGTGTCCCTTATGCATCCAAACCATTATCAGACAAGTGTAGAGGGAATAAATTCAAGACATTTGCGCGCGTGATATTCTGCTCCTTCTTAGGCGAGTGACATTCAGCCTGTTCGTTGTAGGCTCAGCGCTCGACCAGATTTGACTATTGATATTTGGAGGAAATTTTGCAGAAAAACAACACATGCTAATCAGCTGCTTTGGATGTCGAGTTTTTCTTTTTTGTTGGCGAAGAGATTATTGGCGTAGAAAATTCTGCTTATCAAGACTTGGTTAATGATCATTTGCTCTCTGGGATATATACGTCTATTTTCTTCCTCGAAACTTTCGTGAGTCTCATATCGTGTTGACAAGTTTTCTCGCCTTGAATTCACGACATCGGTCTCCAGTTGTACATTTTTCATACTTAGGAAAAAAATCTTTATAGCTATGACTCCGAGGAAGCGGTCGCAGATTGAGGCGTCGTATAACGGTTTTCCTCGCTTTCTTCCTCAGAGTGGGGAATAAGAGTAGCTCCATTTTTTTAGGAAAAAAAATGATTATGAAATAAGTTTTGGTCTAAAAGCAGGTAGCATTGATTGATTTAAAAAAATCTTAATTCAATGGCACACTAGAAATAGAATACCGGATTTCTTAAATAAAACTTTGTAATATTTAATAAAAAAGTAGTGCCATTGCGATGAATATTGATATATTCATCCGTAGAACGCGTCGCCGTTGTATTTATTTTAAGCAACGTATCGTCTGTAAGAACGGCTATACATCCCGTTGCAAACGAAGGTTCCGGGAAAATTAAATACTGGGAGCAACGCGGCCCCCTTCACTTCTTCAATCAGGAGCTGAAAGCCTTGATATTGTGTTTAATGAGATATCATTTGGCAATATTATAAAAAAAACTGAGTGGGAAGGAGGGGAGTGTCAGGCTTGGCGGAAGGGATGAGATGGGAAGATGGAAGGAAAAATTGGGAGTTGGCGAAATGTCAGGGGTGGGAAATTGAAGGAGGCTGCGTTGGCGGAGAGGGGAGGGAGAGACGTATGATGATGGAGACTGGGAGAGATATGGAAACGGCCAAGGATGAGTTCCTCATGAGGGAGGGGTCAGAAAGAATGAGGGAGGAGAGAAAGAGAGAGGCAGAGATATAATACGAAATAATTTGGAGCATGGTGCGCCTTGATTGAAAAGGAATGGGAGGAATTAGTCCTAACAGGTTGTGGTATGCAATTGGAGTGGAAGGAGGAGGGATTGTATTCCGAGGAGTTGGAGATTTCTCCTCGATGGGTTCCAAGGAGAGTGGTGAGGGAGAGGAAATGGGGAGGGAGAGAGTTGGGGAGATAATAAGAGAGAGGGTGGGGCCTGGGAGGAGGTAGAGAGAATCAAGAGGGGGGAGGAAAGAGTTATGAGTTGGTGGAAGAATTTAGAAGGATTCAGATCCGGCATCGAGGGAAATAAAGGGAAAGGGGGATGGGGACGGCGTGGGGAGGTGGTTGGTTCTTGGTGACGGCGAAAGGGTGGCGTGGAGGTGACGGGGGTTGGGAGTTGGAGGAGGAATGGGAATTGATGGAAGAAGTAAGAGAGGGAGAGGGTGTGGGGGGAAACAAAATGGAAGTGGGGAAAGGCTTGGAAAATTCGCCGGAGGAATTTTTTAGAACTATGGAAAAGGCGGGTGGGTGAAGGATAGAAGAATGGGGAACAGAGTAAATGGCAGAATCTATGTGGTGAAGACGAAAGGGTGAACAGGAAAGTTTGCCCGCCTTCAATCAGTTGGCTTGGGTAGGAGAATGGCATTCCATTGTCAAGGATTTTACGGTGATGCGCTATTTCTTTGTCATAATGATTGTAATTTGTCATAATTTATTTGTCTTAATTTTTGTGCGTGTGCAAGAGAGCTGGGCTATTCAGCGGTCATTTCCTCTCCAGGGTAGATGTCATTTGGAAAAATTAGAAAAAAATAGGTTGAACGTAGTATATTCGCTGTCGAATTCCCTTTGATGTTGACATAAAGGGCTTTACTCAACTTTATGAAACGTGTGGTACCCCAGGGTAAAGTATCTGGGAAATGATGAAAAGTTGAAAAATTTAAATGATCTCAAATTTATGCCTTATGATTTTCTCATTATCAGATGAAACTGATTCCAACCTTTTAACTCAAAGTTAAATTAATTTCAAGCTTCATTTCAAGTAATTAGTGATTAGAAACACCAGATACTGATATTTTCTCGAATTGTTGAAATCTTAAGTATATTTTGAATAATTTCCAAGTTAAATGAACGTTTGCATTTTTTGAAGCTTCCAATTTATGCCTAGCTTTGAGTTTTTCCACTCCTTTTGTTGACTGTAATTCCCTTTAAATTGCTTCTCGCAATATTTGGTAGTAGAGCAACCTTTTGAAATGGCATTTGTAATGCATCAGAAGAAGAAACTTTTCGTGTTCCTGAAAACCTGTTTATGATGATGAGCATTTGGTGGCACAATTAACTTTGCTTGGTGATCCGTAATCGGTAGTGCCATAGTTCATTTCATTTAATAATTAACTTGATGGAGGTGGACTTCAATTTCACCTAAAAAAATATTTGCACGTTTAAGTAGACCAAGTGAACAGTTCTTCATGATCGTTCTTAAGAGTAATCGTCTTTTTTTCGTATCAAATTTTACTCCTTCAATGCCGTCAACAATAGCTCTTATCGCTTGTTTTTCTACATTCTTTCATATCTTTATCCTATCAAAACTCCACTGTCTTCCTAAGTCTGCTACATTTACTCGTCATGCATTCTCCCAATTTCCCAGACTAACTTTCTCTCTTTTCCTAGTCTCATATAAACATCCTTGTTGGTCTTCCACTCCATCCAACTCTCTTCCATCTCTTCCCACGTCCACCTCTTCAAAGCGAGTCGCTGGTATTGACCTATCAAGTCACTAAAGAGGTTTTGAATGAAATTCGGATTTATTTTTCATTTTGAGACTTTGTTAAATATCACCTTTGCGATGCGAAGTCAATCGTAGATTCTCTAGGGGTGCTGACAACCCTTGAATCGCCTCAAACCAGCCGGCTCCAGCGCCGAACGCGTTCGAATTTCAGGTTGAAACTCCCTTTTTATCGCTCAACGAGATATTGGAATTGAGTGAGCATGCGAAATGCGACCAATTTGCGTTCCTAGAATTGCAATCAGTAAACCACAAAGGTAATAAAACGGAGATGGTTTTAATGGTAGAGGGTCTGAAATTTAGTGCAAAGTCGCGTGTAATTCACGCATAAGAGTTGAGGAGGGTCAGGTAATTTTGTTATGCCACCTACAGTTTTCCAGTAGGTTCTTGTACCCTAACAACTAGGGAGCTTGCGTAAAGCTGGGTGTATCCCAAGTTAAAGGCAATCGAAATCGGGCTATTCAGTCATTAGCCAGTTCAATCACACTCATATTGTATCCCCATTGGCTACCAAAGTAAATAAACATCGCGCATTTTCAAGTTCTCATTCTATTTCCAATATGGAGGACAGCAGCCTGATTTGGGCGTTCACTGCCCCCACTCGGCTATTTGCATTAGTCAGCGATCCCTCGATTCAAAATCCCGAAAAACACTGCTCAGATTTTAAATCGAAAAATGAAGTTGAGTGCCAAGCGCCATCTCTCATTTTCGTCCACTCAAGTTCGATGAATCAGGAGTCGCTGTCGTTTCAGATGTTGCTCTACTCCCTCGGGACCCAGTGTCCCTACTCCCGGGGTGCGAGAGTGAATGCGGGCGGGTGGGTGGGTGAAGCATAGGTGCGAAATAACTGCCCAAGAAACGTGCACAAAATAGAACAAAGCGAAGGCGAGGGGTGTGACGGGATGGTGGGGGGGTATACCAGCGGGGCCTGGCGGAGTCAACGCTTCTTAAGACGGGGTGAGGCGAGGAAGTGGCCGAGGGTCGCGGCGGAGTGGAGCAGGAAGGACGGGGAAACGGGGCAGTTAGGGAGATGGTTGATCTGGGGGAAGACAAGGGAGAGAAAGGGGTGGGGCATGGAAGATCGTAAGGGAGTGTCGGCGGTGGTGGGATCCCGGTGGGCGAGTCGGAGATGGAACGCGAAAATAATAATTTGAGAAACGGGAGGGACGAGTGGGTGGGATTTTCGACGGGGGAGAGGGGAAGAAGATGGAGTCGGTGGTTCCCGAGGGAGAGAGAGAGAAATAGAGGTGTGTGTGTGGGGAAATGGTGGAAGAGGGAGTGGGAGACAGGGGGGAGAGGATGAGATGGAAGTTGTCTGAGGGCTTAAAGGACGGAAAAAGGGAAGGAAAGCGGGAGAGGCTGTGGAGAGGGTCTCGAGAGCTCAGATCCGAAATATTCATCAATAATCGTGGAGAGAACGTGGCCGAGTGAAGAATATTGGGCGGAGTGGGAACGGGAGGAGAGAGGGGTTTCGTCGGTGGGGTTTTGATGGGTTGGTTCGGTGAGGGGTGGATCCGGGGGACCTTGGTGGAGGAGGAAAATGGAGGAGAGGAGTTTTTGAGAAGAGAGCGCGCGGAGATATAGGGAAGGGATTGGGAGATTGAGAAGGGAGGTAGGGAAGGGCGGACTCCGGGTCGGGAAATGCGAGCGGGATGCGGGGAGGGAGTTCTATGGGGGGGCGAGGTAGGGGAATGGGGGAGAAGGGCGGGGACAGGAAGGAAGGGGATAGAGGAGGGAGGGAGTGGCGGGTGGAGAGGAGCAGGACCTCCTGGCAAAGATGAAAAGGACCACTCCGCCAACGAATTACACTAGGACCAGAAATTCCTTTGATCTCTCCTTTTCGGAAAGCTCCGAGCCGCGCTACGTTAAAGGGATGTAAAAATAATGGCCCTCAATAAATGGGCACACTAAGAGGAAATAGTTGGTGGAAATGAGGAAAGGGTGGGATGGCGGGGTATGTTTCGAGTGGCGGAAAGAGTTATAGGGAGATGGGCGAGAGGGAGAGAGAGAGGATTTTGCAGCTACTTTTTTCTCCGATACTGGAGAGAGGGGGGCATAAAGAAACTTATGCCGGATAATGTGAAAAAAATACGCCGTGGCCTCTTTAGTTAAAATTGATAAAAATGACATTGGGGATGGAGAGTTTTTGACGGAGAGGCGGCATGAGTATAGGTATAAATATATATATGTACACACATACACACATATATGTAGATATATGAAAGGGTGGGGGTTGGCGGGGCGGGGCTACCAAAGGAGGGGGAGTTAAAGGTGATGAGTAATGGCTACGTTGGAGGGTGGTGTGAACTTAAATTGCATTTGTGCCAAAAAATTTCTTTCTGCTGATTAATTTCATGGTCTCGCCAAATATTAAATTTTGTGCGGTATATAACTTTTTTATTGCATTAACTGCGTAAAATACGCCATGAGAGAAACTTTCATAGCCAGTATAAAATGATAAAATTCAGTTTCAGTAGTGTTTTTCCGGGAATTTATCTTTTAACGTAGTACTCTATATTAATAAGGAGAAATGACGACCACGAAGCTTCGTGGGCGGAATTTTTGGGCCGCTCCGATTTTTCCACATCGAGGGAAAATAAAGAGCAATGTTCAACCCAAATTCTCGGTAAAATATTGGATCCTCTACTGTATCAAATACAGGTTCGTTAATATGGACTTCTTCCAAATGAGATGTTTTAGTTTTATTGAGAAAACTTAGGTATTACTCATTTCTCATTATATTATTTATTATTATTAGTCTTTGTTATTATTTTCTTTACATTTATTATTTCTAATGCTTGCAATACCTAATAATTATTACTTCTAATTATTCTTATTGAGCTATTATTCATTTGTATTTGGTTATTTTTCTCTCCAATTAGTTTTTATGTGTCTGTTCCAATTTTATGAGTAGACTGTTGTTTGATAAATACACTGCAGAAAATTTTCTTATTAACAGTGTTTACATGCTACAGTTTTAGGTAAATCACGGCAAAATCCTCTTTTATTGCATGGTATATGAGTATTCCTTAAAAGATTTTTAACTGGAAGAACCACGCAGAAATTGGTCCCACTCAATTTTTTACATCGCTCATTAAACTTTTAGAATAGCCTCAGGATATCCATCTCCCCGAAGAAGTGCCTTTTTCAGTGTCACGACAGTTGGCAGGACATACACGATAGGAAAACAATCTAACAGGAAAACAAACCTCATTACAGATAAAATGTACAAGAAAATGATTCAAATTTTCATTGCCTGTCAAAGGGCGTAATTTTAATGATGTTGCACTTATGATCATCCATAGAGGGCCAAATTTATCCTTACTCAAGAGTTTTTGTTCTTTATTATTCTTCTTGCTTCATTCATAACATTTATTTTTAAGTTAACTGCTAAATTAGGTTCGTGTATTTGACAACGAAAAATAGTATTTGGACATGAGTAAACCTATTTAAATGTTCCACTGAAGCTCATTCATTACTATCTATATTTCAAGTCCCTGTATCCAATCCCAAGTAAATTATGGGTCTCTCAGAAAGGCTTTTGCAGTCATTTTGATTGTTTACTCGTAGACAGTAGTCGCTTTAATTCTGAAAGGCCACCTTTAGCGTCTTAGATTCGGAGTCCATTGTATCTCAATACGGACTAGCGGAATTGATTTTCCCTAACTTTAAAAATAACAATAGTGATGATGATAATAAACATATCCTCTGTTTAAGGTCCCAATATTTTGAGCCATATACAAGTCTACCACACGCCTAAAAATTTACCCTTACTCCCTGAATCCCTTCACTCCACCCCAGAGTGCAAACAAAAAACGAAAACAAGTGTAAAGCGATGCGTTACCAACTCCTGTACTCCTCCCGAGACCTCCCCCTATCCCTTGTCCTGAAACCTGACGCATTTTATCATTCACCCTCTAATCCGTCGCAAATTGAACGCTAAAAGCGTCAGTCCCTCCCACTATCCCTCCCGCCGCCTATCTCTAACCCCTCGGCGTACTCCCAAAAGTAGACATCGGGCGAAACAATACAAATGACTAATAAATCCCGCTAGATTTCCTTCTCCGAAGCACCCCCTCATTCCCTTCCCATCCCCGCCTCCTTCCCCCAGAGGCTCTTCCGCCTACAACCGTCCCCTTTACCCTCAATCCACCCAACGCCCCCTTTCCTCTGCCCCCATCTTCCCTTCCGCCCCCGCCATGAAGGAACCTTCTTCCCTTAGGCCTTGAGACATCTTCCTCCTGTCAACGCACTCGCGGAATGCATAATTCTGGAGCAATCAATCTTGGAAAAGAGCCTCCGCCAGCTTCCAAGGAGCCCCCGTCCTCACCCACTTGCCCTCCCCATCCAACGCCCCCTCCTCCAGCATTCCTCCCTCCCCCGCACAATTTTCCCTTATTCCTTACCCTCCCTTTTAAAGGGCCCTCCTCTCCGCAAAACCAACAGCCAACCACGTTTGGACACATCCAAAGTCATCCATCTCTTGCCCCACCCGCCCCCCCCATTTGCACGCCATCCCCTCGGCCTCCTCTCCGACCCACCACACCCTCCCCCTTCCCATCCAGGGGTTGCACCACTACCCACCCAAACGCTGACACCGTTCCTCAAAACCTGCCTTCAGCCCCACCGATCCTCTCTCCTCTCACGCCGAAACCTCTGAAACCGCGCCAGTCTTGAAATCCACTCATCTCTCTCTCTATCTCATCCTCGCACTAAATCTTCGATGACGGAAGCTCCCTCCTTAGGCGCGGGGGGGACCGCTCCAAATGCAGACGACGAGGCGTGGATGGCGTGAAAGCCTTTCATGCCGGCGGGCTCGTCCAAAGTCCAGAGGCACTCGCGGGCTGAGGGGAGACATACCGCCACCTCCCCCCTCCCTACGCTTTATGTCCCGTGAATAAATTCGTTCCTCTTAGCGCGTCCAGGGAAAGTTTCCCGCCATCTCTCGAGCTTGGACGTCGCTCCCGGGGCATTCCATTCGTCCCCGGCGTTTATTTCCATTTCCAGCCTTGGACAACGGGAATCCAGGAGAAAAAGTCCAGACGGCCCCATTATCCCTGCTCCAAAACTTTATTACACATAAAATATACTAGGATAACCTAGGCTAAGGCTTTTCCTGCATGGTTTATAAATTTTAATCATATTTGGTATATATGTGTAGCGTAGCGGGTAACATTCTGGTTCTAGTCCAAGAATTAATAGGAAGATAATTTTTTTTTTAATTCTGACTTTTATATTAAATTTGTGTTACCAACGGATGACTGTCATAGTAATTATAATAAATTATGAATATCATGCATCACCATTGACGCTACCACAAAAGTATGTTATGATGATTTTTCTGCGAGCAGGGTCAAAAAGATGCCATGTGTTGATAAACGAGGCGTAATGATATACTTTACAAATAGTGTAAACCAGGACTTCTTTGCTTTTCATTCATTTTCGGCCACTGGCAGTGTGTAGCGTACAGGCGCCTTCGACTGACAGAATGAATTATGGAAGACTCCCCGCTACCACCGCCTCATGGGAACTTTGTTCAAATATCTTTGAAAGAGATTTAAGAATCGAGGTTGGATCCAGAAAATGGGTGTTTAATCCAAATGGCGGTGAATGTAGGTTTTATTTTTCAAATCACTCCGATCCCTCTTGTCCTCCTCCTAATAATTCCGTCAACCCCTGCTGAACGTGACGTAAATGAACATGAAATTTCCAATTACCCTGTGCTCCCCGCCCACCGCCTGCGCGCCTCTCTCCCGCCTCCCCGTTCCTGTTCCTGCTCACCCCTGCGGTCTGATTGTCCTAACACCGTTCCCCGACCGCCCAAATTGCCTCGATCCTCGCTCACCGTTTCTCCACCCCAACCATCAGATTTTCTTTTATTTGCTGTCGGAGAGGAGGAGTCGAAGCACCCGTCTCAAAGAATAAAATTGCCCCCATCGTGAAAAATTAGCGCCTGGCGTGTTTGCAAATCCCCGAAAGAAGCTCTCCCTCTTCGCCTTATTTATTTCTCGTCTTCCAGGACCAAGCTTTCTCTCCCTTTCTCTCTCACACTCCTTCCCCGGACCAACCACGTCTCCACCCCCATTCACCCGCTTCCCATTTTGATGGAATTATGAGGAATTGGTGCGTTTTTATCTTCCTTACCAGCGGGGTAGATGGGGGATGTTTAAGGGTGTGGAAAGGGGGCAGGGAGTTCGGGAAGCTTTGCCGTGGTGTTGAAGGCAGGGAGTAGTCGCGAGTTTCTTGGCATGGCTCGATTAGTGTGCATCTCTTCCCTTATTTCGCGAGGTATTTATCTGGATTTATTTAGGTTTATCAAACGGAAACAACTTCCCTTGCCCACGCCTGTGTTTATCTAGGAGTTTCTGACTGGCGAGGTTTGCATAACTATAAGATGTTGATCCGGGCGTGTACGCTCTTCCAAAATATGTACACGTACACTAGAACTCTATTTGCTCATTGTCTTCAGAGTTCGAGTGTCTCAAATCGAATAAAGGGTATTGCTGGCGTGTAACGGCTGCCTTTGGAACAATGTACCTGTAGGATTGGAAGTAGGTAGATGCAGGGAAATATGTGGTTGAGTATTTGCGTGCAGGTTTCCGAATAAAATTCTGTTTTCCCAATGATTTTCCGATGCTAAATGCGAATCATTAATGTTTCCAAAATTTTGCGTAGACTATTGTGAGATGAACACACAGTCGAACAACTTAAATTGAATCTTGCAAAACATCCATTACATATCTAAGGTCATTAAATATTTTTAAATCTTTTATTTTTAGTTCCATTATAAAATACCGAATTAATAAATTCAATGGTTAGGTGAAATGATTTGGACAGAAGAAAATTAAATTTAATAAATAATTTATTCACAGTAGAGGCCAACCTTGTGTATCTACTTAGTGAGACATTTTTATGACACTTACTTATTTATTTTTTTAGTATGTAATAAGTAAATTTACAATTTAGTGCTGTATTTCGACCAAAATTTAATAAAATTATCACATTTTTCCTTTACTTTTCTATTTAAATTTCGTCGGAAATATTATTTGCCTATTTCTTGAATTTAAATTTTAAGTAATAATTTCGAAATCGCCTATTCAAAATCAATGAAACCTTTCTCAAGGTAAAGCTGGGATTAAAAGAAATGTAAAAAATATATCTTTTGACTTTTCATAATTTTCGGTAATCTAATGCATTGCTAATTAGACGATATGCTCGTATAGCGAAATGCTTGATTAAATATACGTGAGCATAACTAAAACAAGAGAAGAAAGGTTGCGAAGTTCGTAAAATAAATATTATAATATCATTTTATAAATGGTTTTTTAAGGTAAAGTCATATATTTTAAACAATAATTATATAAAATATACTCTTTGTGAATAGCTATTTATATTCTGCCGTTCTTCTGTGGTTGTGCTATCTTTTAACAAATGGCAACCCACCCTTGCAGATCGGGGATTACCGCCTGAATGATGTCTTTGTGAAATAAATGGAAGATTTCATGGAATAATTATTCCATTGCTCGTGTTATTATTCACCATTTTATTTTTATGCTAATTCTATTCTATTAAAGATAACTTTTGATATTAATTATGCGCTGGTTATGCATGAGTTGATATTTTCTCGAATAAACTAATTGCACCCGTGGATTGGGTGTTGTCACGTGACAGTAGGGAAGAAATGTATCTTAATAGGTTAACTGTGTCGGCATGCACTACCACTTATTCAGAATGTATATAATTTCTTATTTTCGCCCTTCGTCAAATTTGATCATACGTGCTTAGATATTTTCAATCCATCCGCACCCAGCCCGATGTTTCACTTGTTTCACCGCCATTCATGTTATTCACAAAACTCGTTTGATAACCCTGCCAAGCATCCGCCCTTAGCGTTTGCGAAATGACGTACATAACTTGTATACCCCGCGTCGTCACTGCGGTCGTGCCATACACTAAGCGAAGAGACAGGAGTTCTTCCCATTATTGCTCATAGATGGAGGCACTGTGCGAATGGAGTTAATAGGTGGAGTCGAGATGCAAGGGTGAACGTCGTCGTAGGGTAGCGGAGGATTCGTGTGTTTGGGGCTTCAGACGGAGTGGGGGTGTAGAAGGATGTGATGAGATCCCCTCGTGTGCTGCAAAGGGAGGGGGCGGTAAAGCGATACCCGTGGGGTATAGTCAGAATTCCAGGGCGGGAAAGGTGGAGAGGGGGTCACGACCCGCCATCCCACCCCTCGTCCTCGGCCTCTTTCATCCCCCCGCCTCCATCTTTAAGGTCTAACAAAGGAAGGGACGGAGGAGAAGCCCCCAGGGCCACGTGTTCTCTCCCTCTTTAGCTTTTTCTTCCCCTTGAAGGTTAAAAAAAAATGGAAGATTTTGGAGACACAAGGAGTGCAAGCAGTCGTCGTTGCTCGTTCAGGAAAAGAGGGGCGAAGGGGAAGGAGAGGGCCATTTGCGAGGACGATAGGGAAGGAATTATCGTCCCGTCGCAGGGGGGTGACAGTAAAATTCAGGCCGTCCCGGAAGCCGAGAGGTATTTCTGGCATAAGTCCCCGTATTCTATCAACCTTTTCCCGCTTCAGTAGGCAATTTGAAATGATTTTGGGATCGAGTCCTTTGTAAAAACCCTGGAGAAAGTTTAATCAAATGGCGAAATTGGTACATATTTGTATGATTGTTACAAGCACTTCAGTTGAAATATCATCAGAGGGTGCCGAGGTATGGTCATTAAAATATAAATCAACGGTTCCAACACTTGGATAGGTTCTCGTTTCATCTGGTTCGATCTTCATTGGCTAGTTCATTGATAAATAATAAACCAGATTATCCAATTATCCAAGCCGTCACAAGGATCAGGAATTGGTCACGACACTGAATCAACCATTAAACAAGGTAAATAATGGTAAATTATACAAATCCGGCGATAAAGAAGCATTACGTGTTTAACGAGTGACACGTACAAAATAGTTTTCGAAGGACAGAGCAGTTTCTTTCTTATCAAACTATCATTCTTGCTTATGAATTTGTCTGACGATGCAGTGCATTGGATAATTCAATAGGTAGCGGGAAATAATTATAACAAATATTTAGTTTTTGCTATCATTTCCTATTGCTATGTTTCTTTATCATGCAAAAATCCCACTTTGAAGTAGTAATTAAATTTTGTGTCGTTATGCGTTCGCGAATGGAGGTCGCAGTAGCACTTATTTGTAGCATCGTGCTATTTAAAATCAATATAAGTTTACAGGAGCGATTAAAGTTGCTGCCTATACGGCTTGTGAAAGGAAATCTTTGTTTTACTGCGCCGGATAATATGACTTTGAGTTCAGAAGGAAAAATGCGTTTTTATTTTCAAAATTGAGGTCGGTCTCCAAGCGAGTTCGTATTAGGCAAACGCTTTCTGAAAACGAAATGCGGCGTTTTTTGCCTGCATGTGGACTGAAAATTCGCGCTCGGGTCTTTGAAACCGTAAAAAGAAATAGACGGAGACGAATTTCGAACGGTTCAGCGCAGCAACGTCGACGCTTTCATTTTTAACCTATGGAAACTCCTTTCGGTCTACCGAATGGGACGAACCTCGCCGATCGCATGTGAAACTGGGCCCGGAAAAAGGTATGAGACAAAGACAGGAGCCGCGCACTTAATATCCGGCATGTTGGAGCATCTCGCCGTGATGGAAGGGGAGGGGGCGATATTTTAATCTCGCCGGGAGTGGAGTCGCATTTGAGTCAATGGGTCAGCCCTTTCATCCGCTCTCTCGGGCCCTCGCAATATTAAAGGCTCACTGTGGCCATCCAGAACAATCCGCCATGACATACAGCATCGCGTTATTAGCTGTCAAGTAATGCCACCTTTCCAGTGTGCGTAGGTCTTTCCTCACGGTTTTTTTCACGCTTTAAAAGAAGAGGGCGCCGTTAAGCGCACATTTACCGTGAAATCAAGGCGAATTACTTTTTCTTTATTTAATGATTACTATATGAATCAATTTTGCAATTAGGCAACTGTCAACTTACAATGCACATACATACATACACAAGAAGGACAGATATGAGACAAAATCCTCTTATTTACAATGACATTTAAAGATTACCATCACACATGACTAGGTTCAAACCATACCCATAACGCTCCGTCGATCGCCACACTCCGATCATAATCACTCGCTCTTCAATTTCATATACCGTTCAAAATCGCGCACCGTTAACAAATTATTCACTTTTGCAATACAGCTTCTCACTCCGTCCACATCACGTACAAGCAATATTTTAATAAGTACAATAATCAACGAGCACTGTATTGTGTTCACTCCTACTCCTACCCACACTAGTTCCTGGGAGTTACGGTATGCCGGAATCAGTACGAATGTCAAAAAATGCTCTGGTATGGTAAGGTATTGTGAGCAATAAGTGGGTTATGAAATAATATGGATTAGCTGGACAAGTATAAATAAAGTGGGCTTCGCTGGTTCAGTTATCCTGTGAAAATTCATAATTTTCAAATCTTGAAACAGATATTTGATAGAAATAGTTTAATTAAAAGTGTTATACCGAGAAAGTCAAGGGTGAGTGAGATCGAGGAGACACTTATGAAGAGTAATACCCGAAGTCTCATGAGATTGAAGCATTGAATGAATCTCGAAGTGAAGGATCAAGCCTTTTCTTGTGTGCCAATGTTTTGGGTGGTAAGTTCCATATGCCAATGCTGATTCCGTACCATATGATATAGATATCCCGGATGAGTGAAAAAGATGTTTTTTCAAGATGATGGAATAATATTTATATCTATTCGAGACCACTGGTCGTTGTTGCTTTATCAAAATTATGCCATATTTAAGTGGAATCGCGTTCGATGACGCTGGTAAACTATGCCATAGCCTATGTCAGGTGCTGCTTTAATTTCGATCCACACCTCTCTTCCGACCGGGCACCCCTTAAGTGCTCCGCTCCGGGTAAGAGTAGCGAAAGGGGTCGAAGGAGGTAGAGCTAATGTGGCGTTTTATGAGAACGTGTTTGTGGGTCGTGTTGTCTTGGGTATTTACGGCCCCCCATCGGGAGTGGGGGGGAGAAGAGCGCATCTGAGATTCTAAGGGCGTTATCTTAAAGGACTGGCTGTCCACGCCACGCAAGGGGGTTTACATAGTTCGGGTTAAGGGGAACTCTCCTATGAAATGGGGATTTTAGGGTTCGGGTACTGCGCTCTGCGGATGCCTTGCATTAACATTTCCCAGTCACGTTTTTTCGGCATTGTATGCCGAGCCGTGAGTCAGCTGGTGACACGCTACGAGGTAGGTAGATGAATGCAGTTTAAGCGATCGTATTATCGCGACCTGGACGTTTGATTCTTATTTTTCAAGTGGATTAGCTAATGAGTTTAGTTAGTAGTTAGTTTTCCCTCACGTACGACCTAAATTCATAGTTCATAGGATAGCAAGTACATACACCCAAAGACATCTTGGGGTCAGTGAAAATCCTGATTAAGCATATCTTTCAGTAATGCTTTGTGATCCGAATAATGTTTTTTGGACGTCAATGCATAATACTATATTATGCGTAACTGTGATGAAAATTCGGAAAATAGTAAAATTTATATCGGCTTCATATATTAAGTTGATATATGTGAAATAATCCTAGCATCTACTAAAATTAAAGAGGAAATGATAAGCATTAAGCTTAACTTGACGATTTACATTTATATATGTTAATGGATAATGTGGTATTTTGTGTCATGCATGCAGTTCATACCCCCCTTACCTATCCTCTTTGGAGAAGGCATTGCATAAAAGCGTGGTTTTAGGTTTTGACTTGAATTATACTCCTTTTCCAATTATTTCTATAATACCCTTCATTAGTCCCCTTACATACTTCATTCATCGTTGTTAAATTCAAAGATTGCTTCTCACATACTCTTCTTGAACATTGCAATATAAAGAACTTGCTGTTACATAATCCAGTAGATAATTCAATGTCGTCAATGTGTACCATACATTACTATGAAAGATATAAAGAACTCGTATCACAAGTGAAGAGATAGTTTATTTAAAGTTTGATGAGTGACCCTTTCAACTCCGCACAATATTAACTCTTACATTGAGAGAAGAGAGTTGCCACCAGAAGACTTGACAGTTACACCTTCCCTTGATCAATTTAGTCGAGAGAGCGAATCAGTTTTATTTTCAATGTAGGTATTCACGAATGGATTTCCTCTCACATCTCTCATATTTTCAGTGCCCACAATGTGAATGTAGACCTTCAAATTTTAAATATTGACATGGTTGTAAAAGTCCGACAAAAGTTGGCGGAGCGATATTCAAAATATATATTATAAAATAATTTAAGTAAAAGAAAGAAAAATATTTGTGAATTTGAAATTAATCCTCTTTTTGAAGCGTTTTTGAGAGTTATTTGATCGATTACAGGAAGTGAAAAAGTAAGAAGGAAAATTCCCGCGGTGTTCTTGAATGAACCTTAACCCAACTACAGCATAAGACAGAATGAGAGACCCGCCATTATCTCAGAAAAATTAGGTGGAATCGCGGTGATCCAAAATATTCTTTAAAGGTTATTTCCAAGTGTGTATTTTACATCATCATTTCTCCTCCAAATGTTTGGAGCATTCGTGGAGAATATTCCTGGAAATAACGATAGCATTTAACAGTACTATATAATGCCAAAGAATAAAAATGTTTTAAATACATGTCCATCAGGGTGCGTGGTACGATAAATGGAATATTTGGCAGTTACAGTTGGTATCAAAGATATATATATATATATATATATATATATATATATATATATATATATATATATATATATATCCACACAATACCCCGTAAGCCGTCGCAAGGACGTGTGGCAGGGAGTGATAGGTCACCAGTCCTTTTACATGTATTCCCTCAATTTTCTCATGCACCTGGCACCCCGCGATCCACCAAAAACCGCGTGGTAAGGGGGCGACTGAACATCAATCATGCAACATGCCTACATATATTACGAGTATTACATGGTTAGCAGCTATTACTATGCCTCCACAAAGAGGGAAACAGAAAGCATCAAAAGAGGGAAAGCACACATGCAACCCAGACACTTATTACCGGTTAGTATTCTACACGTTCTTGACGGACAATTCACAAATACAGTAGACTTTATATACGTTCATCCACAACCCACCTGGCACAAGAGCGCAATGCGGGAAGCGTTGTAACGCCAGACTTAGACAAATATAATCTATACTTTCCCTATTACGAATCCCCTTCATTTCTCTGGTTAAAAAATTGTGGTTCACCATTTAAGATGCAATTTACCCTGCCGTATATGATTCTTTCATGTTGCTACCCTAGTGAAATTGTAAGTTAAACCTCTAAGGAGTAAATATTACATCTCTCGTAGGGTGGATTGCAGCACGGGAAAGTTATTTCTCTCTATGAGAGGGGATATAATCTATATTGGTAAGGGCTCCTTGGTCTGCCCCTTATAACCCTAATCATCTTCAGTAATTTTTCATGTCTCTTTCTTCTGTAAATAAGTCAAATATTGCACAGTGTCTTTAAGCAAACTACCAGCGACTGATTACGGATGGCTTCCCATTAGTCATAAAAAATTGAGAATTATTGAGTCCGTGGTAAAATTAAGATTTGATTACCTACTTATAAAAATGTGAAATTGGTCCGCTTCTTTTAGATACAATGTAAATTAAAAATCACATTTTAAACAACATTATTTTAAAAAGTGATCAGTGAAGTTCTCTCTTTTGGTGAAGGGCTCCAAAAAATGCGTGGATATGGCATATGGATGGAGAATGTTTGCCTATCCATCCTGCTTCTTGGAACACGAAAGTCGTCTGCAAATGCAAAAGTTTTGGTAGCATACTATGGTGTTTGCCTATAGTAATATATTAGAGAAATAGCTAAGGAATATATATGCATAAAACATATATTCAGCTTTGGTTAGTCATTGCAAAAAAATTCATTCTGAGTATCTATTTTCCATGATTAACGCATTAGTGATATTTTTTTCAATTATTTTGGTGCACATTTAACGGCATTTAGGGAATGTTTACCGATATTTCATCCCTAGTGGGTTGCAGTTCCGGAAAGTATACGTAGTTCCACCGCAGTCATTCGCTCGGTCTTGATCCCACTGAAATCGGCAGTGGCTGTTGGAATAAATTTAGAGCTGCTCCGCATTGATATCATCCGGGATACACGAAAAAAGTTCAGCCTCCATCGGCGTCTCCACTTCTTCCCCACTCCGACCATCCGTCTACCCGTCACGCGTTCGTCAACACGGCTGGTCGTACCCTGGCCACTCTCGACGCGAAGGAAGCGCCCCAGCCACACACCTCCCTCTCCCCTTCTCCTCGCCTCTTCTTCTGTTCCGGAGTAAGTTTAACAAACTGCCAGTTTCCCCAGATTCCTCGGGCCTCCGTGGGGAGAGCGGGGACCCTCGTCATCCTGGAGGCCGGTGACCGCCGCCTCGCCTGGTGATGGAGACGAGATGAGACCGGCCCGCCCAAGAATGCCCGAGCGGGTTTTAGTGCGTTGCGGTGGGGGTTATTGAGGGGAGGGGGGAGGTTTTTTTTCATCCGCAAGTCAAAAGGAGGCCGACCTCGATCAGGCCCCCGCTCCCTTCGCCTAGTCGTCCCCCTCTCGCCTTTGCTCCTTTTGTCGTCCAGGACGCTTCCCTTCCCTCCCAGGTGACGGATTAGCGTAAAAAGAACCAACTCACCTCCACGCCACTTCCAGTCTCCCACTTCCTCCTCTCCTCCGTAGTCGATACGGGTTAAGCTAACTTATTGTTAAGGAATAGGGTGGGAAGCGATATCCTTTTTTCTGAGTCCATATGGTCCTTTATGCATGCGTTCAGGTTTTTTTTCTGATAGCGGTGCACAATGAAACCAAAGCCTCAGTTGAGGAGACCTAATTCATAATTACAGAAATAGCATGAAGGGATATGACGGGTCAAGGAGCCTAGGAAAAAATCTCCGTCTGCCTTCATGGCATATGTTCTCTTGAAAAAAAGACCGAATGATTATGGAGGTGAGACACTTTTCTCGAATTTGTGCGAGAGTCCTTTCGGTAAAAGTATTAAATTGAAAATAAACGTGAGGGTTAAAACGAGAAAATTTGTCCCCCTCTTACTGCTATCGTGCAATTAATCTTTAATCAAATGTTCATTTAATGGTTAAAAGTCATTTAATGATCAGATTTTTAATCAAAACAGGAAAATTGGGGAAGCGAATTTGAAAATGTTTTTGAGGCAATAAAATTAGTAAATCAGATTAAATCGTCGGTTTGTTTTAATTTTCAGCTAAACTAATATCAGCATATGATTTAATCGTTCATTTCGAAGAACAGTGGAATGAATGTTGCTTGCTTATTGCCCTCCTATTTGGAGTCCAAAATTCATTATAAAATATTGATTGAAACCATTTTGCATAACAGTGATTGGATTTTTCAACTAAAATAACTTGACGGAGAATTTCTCGACTAGTTTCCGACATTTTTTGAACTCCACTATTAACTTACTCAATTAAATTACAAGCTGTTATAGATGAGAGGTTGAAGAACAGAGCAAAGCATAAGAGGTATTTAATATAAAGCTGAATATCTGGTGGAGTTTGGTAAGGAAAGGCAAGGAAATTATTTTTTTACCGCTATATAGCTTGCGTCCGTCCAAAGCCTACCTCAGCCCGTAAATTATCAATAATAATAAACTCACCGCTTGAAATGCTACATAGCTCTGTTTCAATAATTGTGGCAGAGAAAATAATGATGTTTATGAATTAAACCACCGCTAGTTAGTTTTTATGGGAGGCGACGGACAGCTAAGATCATGTGCGCCATTAGGGATGGATGGGAGAGTAAGTGTGGAGAAAAACTCGGTGTTGGCATTAGCCTACTCTTGTCGAAAGGCGCCAAGGGGTACCCAGTTAAACGTCCCATCCGACGAAAGTCATACTCACCCTGAGTGATCTTCACAAAGCACCTCAAGTAGGGATCGGGATACCACTGAAAAATATTTGTCTCCAGGATTTGAACCCAGGCCCTCTCGGTGGGAAGCATGTACGTTAGACACCGTAACATCCCGATCCCCTTCCACCGTTTTAATACTTGTTAACATTAGAAATTTTACATGACTTTCTCACTATCTTGGGGGGGTTGGTCATATTTTCTGCTTGCCGGTCCATAATAACCTTTGACTGAAACATTTCCATTATCATTGACGATGTGACCAGCAATCATCCACCATGAACATGGCGGATTTTGAGAAGTATTTTGGGATTGATTGAAAATCCGCGTAGCATTCTCAGGGGCCGTCATTAACGCCGGTGTTTACGATCTTCTAGGTACGGTTAAGCTACATGAAAGTTGACCCAGGCCATGGATTCATTCACGACATAGACAACACGGTCTGGGAAGTATTTTGTTGACGACACCGCCATCACGCGTCCGTGGCGCCCCAGAGACGGAATCCGTCTTCCCCTTTTTAGGCGGCCTGCTACTTCCCCCTCCCCACTCCACCTTCCCTCCGCTTTGAAGGAGAATCGTATTATTCATAGTCCACCCCCTCTCCCTCACCCAGCCCCTCAAGCCGCCGCCAGAGCACTCCTCGCAGACCGCCACTCGTCTCGGGTGGGAAGAGCCCCTCACATCACTCCAGAATCCTATTTCGTAGCGTGAAACATGACACCGCACCCATCTAGGTATTCTCCTTGGCGGGGCAATTAGTGTCTGCTGCGGTGGTTACCCCCCCCCCCCGCCTTCCCTCCCAGTGAGGGAGCCCCAGACCCCCGCATCATCCCACCCTTGCGCCCCCACATCTCTCCTCATTCCTTCGTCCTATCCCGGAGGAGAGCATTCCCGGTTGGTCGAGCCATCACCTTCCCAAAAGACCCTCGCATCGGACGCCCCCCTCCCTCAACCCACACGGACTGAGCCCTTGTTACCCCGCCCGTTACCCCATTTTTAAGAAGTGCGCTACCCCTCCCCCTTCTCCCCCACTCAAAGTCTTTCCGGGGTGAATCCAGGTCTTGTCCCCAGGATCAGGACGAAGAGAAATGGTTGCCACCGCTGAGACGATTGTAGCTCTCGGTGTATCGCACAAGCCAGCGGAGAGAGATGTCTCTCTCTCTCTGTCTGCTACCCAGAGAGGGACCCATCCATATTCCTAAAAGTGCCCTCCGAAGTCCATTCTTTAGCGTGGCTCTTCGGTGACAGTCCGACAATTCTCCGCGCAAAGATTAGCCATCTCTCTCCCGTAAAGTGCTCTCTTAGGTATAAATCCTATCAGAGATAATATTAAACACGCCTGTGTGTACGTGAAAGTGAAGCCAAAATTTTTACCAAACGTCACAACAGTAAATTGTTTAAAACGAAATAAACACGTAAACGGTTTTAATGCACGAATTCCTCTTCCTATTTTGATTAGCTAAACTGGGTAAAATAGTTTTAAATCTTGCTCCAAATAGGGATGGTTGTTAGTTTCTAGATTGACTGTCCAAGTATGTAGTGGTATGAGCATAAATGTTTCGATTTACGAGCCCACATCATTCCCATAAAATAGGAACATTTTTTTCCAGTTCACATCCCCTCTTAATAATCCCTTCGTAATTTAGTGTCCACAATGATAGAAACGTATGCCATATTAAAGTCAGTCGTGGAAACAGAATCCTATTCGTAGGTCGGAAAAATGTGAACGATATATTTATTTCCCTTTGGACTCTTTCAGTCCCTTTTAAATGATTTTCATTACGCAACATAGCCTATAAAATTTAGTTAAGGATACTTTTCTTTACAATTCTCAAATCTCTAGCGTAATGATTTCTAGAAAACATCTACTGCAAATGTAAAAAAATCTGTTTTTAGAAACTAAAAAAAAACTGGAAAAACGGTGAATTCTCCGTTGTTAAGCAATAGACAGAAGCAATATTCCTTCCTGCTATTAGTGAAAACGATATCCGTTTATGTCGTATATCACGTTCGACTTTTATTTGCACGAAGTCAATATTTACGTCGCAGTCCACGCTTTTGCTTCGTGTTTCACTTGCATGTAATGAATCTAAACGAGAGTGTACGACCTATTGTGGCTTTGTGAGTGTATGGAAATTTAATGACAAGCTATTGCTGCAGAAGTAGAAGCTCTAAGGGAATTGGTTTTAGACGGGAGGGTTGAGGGAGGAACTGATAGGTGGTTCACTACGTGTGGAGCAGACGCGCACCGCATACCCTTGCAGTACATAGCAGCACACTTGTAGCTTATTACGACTCAGGCCCCTTGGGCATCCCTGTTAGGCTCTCCCATGACACTTTACCCTACCGTGACCGATGCGCCCCCTTCGCTGCGCGGAAAACTCATTCGTGGTCTCTCACAAACCGATGCCTCTCCGATGCCACCCACATTGCTTGCCTTTCTTGCTTGGGGAGGAGAGAAATCCTTTCGGGTACCCTGAGCCCCAAACCCCCTGCTTACGCTCTCTACCCTCTTATCTCGTTCCTTATCTCTTTAAAGAGGGAAAAAATCAAGCGGAGGCATGGGCGCCGTGTCCTTGTCCCCGTGCCTTCCCTCCATCGCGGAAACCCTACGGACCTCCTCTTTACTTGATGGAATCGCCAGGGAGGAGGTCTGACGTGGGGTGGGTGGGAGATGGTTCCGGGAGGAAAGAGCTGTGAATAGTAGAAGGGATGGGCGCACAGAGGTTGAGGGCGGGCTCTGGAAGTCGCGCCAGTGAGGGCGGATTTGGTCGCGAAGGGTGGGAGAGGGAAGGGGATGAGGCGCGGAGTGTGGGGATGAAAGCTCGAGCAGAAAAAGTAGGAAGGCGTGTGTGCAGTAGTTTCGGGGAAAAGGACGGGGTGAGAGAGGTCCTCGCGAAGGGGCAGCGCTGTGGACCAGGAGAGTTGGAAATGAAAGCGAAATGAGGAACAGAAGATGAAAATATATTACCCCATCACCTATTGCAGGTTTGTTCTCGAAAATTTCAACTTCCGTTTCACAATCGCAGTCCCGCGTGATATTGAAATCTAATGAGAATGCGAGGCGTATCATCTATCCAAGAGAGCTAATTGGCTCAAAATTTTCGTCGTGTGGACAATATATATGTTGGAGCCATATCATCCGACTCGATCCGCTTAACGACAGAAAATACTACTAGTGATGGGATCTTAATCTGTGTTGCGATTCTCAGCACTAGGTTACTTTCATGGACCGTGGAAAATTTGTGGAATGAACTTCAGGTCAAAGTGCTGAGCCTTTCTTTTGAAATAAAATATCGTGGATAGAATAAAGCAGTTTTGACTAATGTCTACGGATAAGATGACTGCCTTTTCAGTCAATTTCAGGGTACTAATGATTGGATTGCGATGTATTTTAAGATAATGCTCCTTTGGAGGCCTGTAAAGATTCGAGTGGTCGATGATGAATTAAATGGTGAAAGCTCCTGGGAGACTTGTAGTTCTAGAATAATATGAGTTTATCATCCGAGTATAACCTTATAATGCCTCCCCATTGATAAGTTTAAGTCAGCTCATCATCTTTGTCTGCGATTTGCGGTGGATTTAATGTAGCAGTAGAAATTATTTGTGAAAATCGAACTTCCAAGATGATCGTCGGAAACAATTGCTAGCATGATAAATTCTTAAGCGAATGGTTTTTTTATTGATTGTTATCCCCAAGGAATTTCCTTTTTTTAGTTGGCCGTCAGGAAAAATACATCAATTATTCCCGCGGATGAGTTGCCTGATCGCTTAATCGTCAGATGAGACTCAGGCACCTCGACTGTCCTAAACCATTTCTCCTGTGGAAACGAATCCGTAGACTCAATTGTTTTCGTAAATCAAAATGCAAAATTTCTCATCGGTATTTAAATTGGTGTTTTTTCCTACCAGAAATGAATAAATATTTAACAATTGGATGACAAAAAATGCATTGGATGTCTGATTAAGTTGCGCGATGAAAAAAGAAGAATGAAACAGGAGTGGAATTTTTTCGTTCGGAAGAACGAAAAAATATTCGGTCAAAATTCTGGTCGGTGTAGATACAGTCTCCTTCTCCCACCACGCTTCCACTCCCACTCTCTTGTTCACACTGCAGAGACAAAATGGCGGACGAAAGGGGAGAGAGCGAAACCGGAGGAGAAATGGAAAACTCGTCCCCACGGCAGGTGCTTTTTTCCCCTATTCGCAGCCCTTTTTCTCTGTGTGGAAGAATTCCTGTGACGCAGTGCAAAAACTCTTTCTTCGCGTTCTCTATTACTTATTTTTTTTCGGACGGAGGAGAAAATCTTTTTTTAGTCCGTTTTAATATTTAAAGAGACGAGCGAAAATCCGCGGCCAGGAGTAATGCAAGGCGTCGAATCTCCGAGGAAAGTCTGCGGGCGAGGTACAGTGTACTGGCGAAAATTGTGTGCGTGAAATAAAAATAAGTTATGCCGGGCGGAGAGGAGAATCTGAAGGGTTTGGAGAAGGAAGGAGTGAGGTGGATGTGGGATGGGATACTAAAATGCTGCGTGCTGAGGAAAAGGGAACGGAAAAACTGGTTTGGTTTCCGGGGTGACGTTGCGCCTGGATGGACCTCGTGCCGTGCCGTTCTTATTTCAATGCAAAGACGAACTGGTGTGAGAGCATGGGTGAAGCAGAGGGGTCCAGGTGAATGAAACGGCGCCAGAGGGGTGGTAGGTTCGCATTGCGAGAGAAAGAAATGCATTTGGGTGCATTTGTTACTGTTTCTTCTTCGTTCGTCGGAAAGACCTGCACTCAGCGGTCACCGCTTTCCGCAGCTGCATGGACGGAAGATGCTGTTGTCCCCATTGGAGATGGTCATAGAGAGATAGAAGAAACGGGTGGATGCAACGTCTTCTGGTTGGAACCGCATTGTGCCAACACGCGAGGGGACATCCACCTCCGTAAATTGTGCAACCTAAGGCCCTACCGGCTGGAGAATTACGGTTTCCTCCGCATCTACTTTTGTTCGAACGAATGATTAACGGGGAACAAGAGGGGAAAGATCATCATCATAACTATATCTCGATAACTCTGCGAAAAAAAACCATGAAGAACGTCGCCTTTTTCCTTTTCATCGGAACCGTTAAGTCGTTCCACGTTCTTGAGCTTTGAGGCAAAGGATTTGTTAATCTTAAATGGTAAATCTTTGGTGTTTCCTTTGTTTCCGTCACCCGTTAACTTCATACCTGATGTTGACCTTATTGTTTTAGCAGTACAGGATCAACTCGGACGAAGCTGAAAGCATTGTTCTCTCGATTTTGCTCAATCATGAAATCGCCTTGATGACATGATATTAGTGTAGGTATGTAAAGGCTGTACAAACACTGAATATACTATCCGTTTCGCCTCAAATGCCTGTCATGTCTGAATTTATCGTTAGTATGCGTGCTTTTTTTATGTCGGTAGGTAAGATAATTATTTCACCTAATAGAACTAAGTTACTCATATTATGTAGAAATTTTTACTCATTGTGTATTTATTCTATTTTACAGTGTGATTAGGCTTGAGATCCTATTTGACGATTAAACCTCCTTTAAATTTGAAATGGACAGAAAATTCTATGTAATGGTCTCTAGAATTCGTTATGCCCTCACGCGTTGCAGAAATTACTACGCCTACTGAACTTGAGCACATAATGAGCATGTTTGTTGTCATTTCAATCCTTATTTTAAAGTACGAGAGTAGACTGAAAAGTAATGCACACATGCTTGTAGACCACAAACAAAAACAAATAGCAAGATCGGGCAAAAAATAAATTATAGTACAATTCTTAAGTTTCAAAATCTTATACTTATTTTTCAGCATAGTCACCGTTAAGGCTAGCATATTTCTCCCAACATGTAACAAGTTTTTTCATTCCGTCACTGAAAAACTCTTTCTACTTTTCTCGATTCCAGGACTTGACAGCTGCCTTCTCCTCATCGTCCGAGGTGTAATGATTACCCTTGAGGTGTTTTTTGAATTGAGGAAAAAAATAAAAATCGTAAGATGCAAGATCGGGGGAATAAGGAGGGTGTGGAATCGGTTCAAATTTCAGGTTTCGTAGAGCCCCTCCAGTTGCGCGCGAGGTGTGTAGACGAGCGTTGTCATGTTGCAAGATAATTGGCACCAGGCTACCTTTAACACGGCAAACTCGACCAATATGGTTTTTGATACGCTTTTGAGTGATTCGCTGGTTATTTTGAATCAAATCTTCTACGAGTATGCGATGTTTATCGTCTGTGGCAGTGATCGGACGTCCACTGCGTGTTTTATCAACAATTATGGCTTTTCCAGGCTCGCAACCACGAAATTTTAATACCCATCGATTTACAGTACACCTATTAACAGCATCGTCACCATAAACGGTCTTAAAACTACGATGAATCTCAGTAGGAATACTTTTGTTTAACTCACGTTGACATAGCACTAAAACACGTCTCCATACTTCCGCTTCTCAAAATACGCTGGATGAATGTAACGACATCAAACCCGCATATGTGTGTTTAGGGGGATAGTTACTTCCACACGCTACCAGGAGTGCTTCTGAAGGTCATTTTATTGGTGGTCTACAAGCACGTGCGCATTAGTTTTCAGCCTACCCTCGTACATGCCAACAAATTGCATATTATGACTTGCTAAAATTGTACCAATTCATTTGATTAGTCTCGGTGAAAATCAGATCTGCTATTCCAACAATTCATGAAACATGTTTGCCTTTCTTGAACTTCGGTGAATGTAAATTAAATTGACGGACTTTTAAATGCGTTCGGCTATCGTACTTTAAATTTAGTCTTTTCAACGACGGAAATATGTGGTCTTCGAGGAGTACTAACGATGAACTAGTGGCTTTCCCTCTTCGCGGAAATATCGTCGCCGTGAATTTAAATTCGCTCCCCCACATTGCAGTTCTGAATACCAGTGAGTGCTGAAGGGGCACAACTAATGCGGTTATAAATAGGTTAAGAAACTAATGCCACTGATTACTAAATTCGGGTTATTTTAGCATTCCCTCTGTAGCCTGATTTCGTGACGAGCGTTGCACGAAACTGGCAAACGTTTGAATAATCCCTCCTCATTATCCCCCACGTCAAGAATGCGGTTGTAGTTTCAAAGAGGAGTTTTTCGGCGCAACGGAAAAGAGAGATATCGCGCACCGAGTTTAAGCAAAATGAAAGGAAAATAAAAAAAAACGAATGGGTACAGAAAAATAATTAAAAGCTCATGTCCCCGTCCTCCACTTCGACACTCTGGAAGAAGACCTACTTTCCTGAATAAGCGAAATCGTAGGATTGAGTGCATGTTTTATTCTTGAATTTCCCATTCTGCCTCCCGCTCTCCCCAAACCACTTCGGAGATGGAAATACCCCGCCAGATATAATCACCGCAATTTACGATGTAATACGGGGGACCATTAAATGCCTCGCAACGGTGGCCAATATTTGCTCCCCGTGTGCACGTGAGCATTCGGCAGAATTTCCACTGTCTGCCCCTGCATGCCTTGCCATATTCTTTCCTGTAGGGCGCGGGCGAAAAATTAAGCAATCCCGCAATGCATTCGCATGTTACGTGGCGGGCTGAGCGAGAGGGGTGGGTCAAGGGGGACGTTTTTATCCTTTGCTTTGTTGACTGCATACCGTCGTTCACCCGGCGAGAGCGTAAAATATTTTATCGCTCCTTGTTCCGCGGTTGTCTCTATTTGTTCCCCTTGTTGCTGGGAAAATTCTCAGTTAGTCAAGCAGGTCAAATTTGTCTCCATGTGTGTGCCGTGCTGAATTCGTGATTAAGCGAAAAACTCTGTGGCAAGAAACATTTTATTGTCAACGGCCCCGGCGCACATTGGAGTTCTGCATATGAATTATTCCGCTCGACATTACGCTTCTTCCGTGGGAGAAGTCATAAAGTCGCTGAAAAATAGTTCATTCGTTTCTGTGTTTTCAAGCAAGTTTCGTGTTATCCTCCTGTATCTAGAGAATGTATTGGCTAATACATTCTGGTTTAGTCTACTTCCCTCAACGTAGGAAACGGTCACATCATCTTCTAGGGTTAATCTTCCATACTTGTAAGGCAAATTCGAATATTAATTTCTTTTTAGAATGAAAATGCTTCTTTTAAAGGGGATAACTAGTGTGGTAAAATCTTGATGCACCAACATTTTAATTCGGTCGTTGGAAAATATGATTATATGCCTATTGAGTCAGTAGAACTGAATTTTGCCTGTTGATAGAGGTTAGCCTACTCAAATACTTAAAAAAAGAGCAGTATTTTACTAAGGACTGTTTTAGGAAATCCTGGCTATAAGCATTACACCAGTTCACAATTTAATTAGAATCTCTTTTTTCCACTTGATTGATACAATTTTTTTGCTTTCTGTTAGATCTTTTATTCCGATATGGGTGTATTAGTTTTGCCAAGTACTAATTGCATATCCATCATGTGCTTCAAAATTTAAATCTTAACGAGGTTTTTCCAATGTCACTTCAATTTATTTTACATGCATAAAGTACTCTAAAATAGTCAATTCGTTAAATCAAACTCTTTGCCCACGACATTGAATAATGAAATAGTAACTTACTTTTCTGATTTTTGTTGAATTATTTAATTTATTTAATCTATCAAAATGGTATTATTTTAAAATTGATTTTTTCGTATGTAACCTACTTAACTAGCACCTTGTCTTGTCTTTAAAAAGTTACTGGTGAGAACATTTTTAATTGTCAATCAAAATTCATCGGAATCGCAATGGTGTTCAATCCTCTGCAAAACAACTTCTCTTCCAGTAAGTTCAGACTGAGCTTACCTTATTGTTCAGAGTTGGTATTACACTTTTAGGAGTATTTCTGAAACCGCACACTGGCATTCTTCATGCATATCATTACTAAAGTTCCAACCTGGTGCCATCAATTAATTAATGCATTTGAAATACACCACATAATTGGTCACGGTGACTCAGAGAAGTAAAATAGTCGAGTAGCATATCCTTGTATCTTTGGCGGAGGAGGAATAACAAACTTCCCTACCTATAAGTTACGGAACATCAAAACCTCTAAGCCCTTAGAACACTTCATTTGAGAGGAAAGCACACGGCTGTAGTTTTAAACTTCGGACTGAAAGTTCGTCCTCTTTCGTATCTCAAGCACCCAATTCCTCTCCTTTCCCTACCACCCTCCCGTCGGAATGCCCTCCTCATGCCCCCATACCATGCACCGCCTCCAAGGTCCATGCCCCCTTCCCACCACTACCTCCTATCAGACCAAGGTCCCACCTTCCTCCTTTCTCCGTCTTGGTACGTCCCCCTTGTCTTCCACTCAACGGTAAAGCAAAAGGCGAGGCTGGCTAGATTCCAACGTGGGTCCCTTATCACTGCACTTTACCTTCCAACCGTTGGTACCATCCCTTCTTGTCCTCGTGGGAATTTGGGTTCCCCACTTTGGATAAACCTTGTTATCAAAAAGAACTGAAATGGATTCAAACTTAGTTTAATTTGTTCCATAGCGAACTGCAAAGTTACACAACGGGAAGGGATTTGATGTGAATTTTAATGAAGCTCTAATGTTTGACATTTTGATTTCGTCAGTTTGAACGGAGTTATACCATTTAAGATAATGTTTATGTAGGCCATTTCACATTGCTTGAAACCTTGTATTCACCACTTCATAATATTCTGGGTCCTTGGCTTGTTTCGTTCGAATAGGAGTTTCTATATTAATGCTTAGGCAGGTATTAAACCTTGTAGTCGTGTGAAGGTTTCGAGAGGGCTGTTACATTTAGTTCAAGGGACTTGTTTAATCTTGACGCAAACTCCGCTGTCCTGATACTGAAATGGTAGGAACTAATACAGGAGTGTTGAGTTCAGCGATGTAAAATGGGAAATACAAAACCGCCTTTAAGGTTGATTTTGAAAATAATACTCCCAGGATTGTAAGGTGGAGTTAGTAAAATGTAACGCCCTTAGGGCTTTTATATCTATTGCTTTGGGAGACAGCAGTAGAACGGACCTCTCTGGGACCAAGAGCCCAGGTCTGGGTTCGACCATTCCCATGATCCCTCCAGATCTTGCGTCATTGATCTCTTCCTCGCCATTACTTTCTCTCCCACTCGTTCCTCTTCTCCCTTTCCCATTCAGCCGATTGCTTTCATAAGATGGAAGTTCAGAACGCGCTCAAGGTACAGGCGCCAGAGTTGGCCAAATTACTTCTGCGCATGTAAGGGCCATTTTGAAATTACGGCACGGGTCATAATTGTTTACGTTGTTGGCTCTCAGTTACTAGTAGTTGCAAGTTTCTTTTAAGCATTTGAGAATATCGAAAAAACTGAATAAATTAATAATTTTGTCGTATCCAGCGAAATATTTCTAAAGAAGAAAACTAATCGTAACGCATGAAACGTCTGCATGACGATTTCTCTTCCGTTAATTTTTACCATTTAAAATATTTTTAAGTAATATCCCGATGCCCAAATTAAAGAGAGAAAATCAGTAATTATTTGTTTCGAATTTATATTACTTATTTCGATTAAATACATACTTAGTCATGCATTGCATAAGTCATTAAATTACTTTCGAAATATAAGTATAAAATGTGCACCTCAAATTTTATTGTTTTAATAATAAAATCATAGGAAACAATTGGCGCTTGGAAAATAGGGAATTCAAATGCTTAGCTCGTCATTTTTGTGAGTTGTTTGTTCAAATAGAATATGGCTGGCAACATTTTGATGCCCGAAAAGTAAACTACGGCGTTGGTTCAAGTGTTTTCCCCCCCGCCACACGCCCTTGCGGCGGCTTGCGGGGTATTATGATGTAGATGAAGTGTTTCGGTCTCGGCGTCTTCCCCTTTAAAAGTCAGAAACAGTTATCTACCCAGACATTAAATGTGGAAAATAATGCATTGTCAAGCGTAGCCTGATGGGAGAATGTCATTGAAATTGTGCCTCTAATCATCTAAAATATATGCATTCCGTCGCTGGTGTACCGGAATCCATATAGTGAACGCGCACATATGAGACAGTATTTGATGACTGAGAATGTTAGTTTTCAAGAAGTGTATCACTGATTTTTACCATCTACCTATACTTTTAATGATCTACACTCCTACGCCAAACTTAATGGTGTGTGAACTCGACCATTACCCGCAGTTCGAGTTGGAAAGTAGTAGCACAGATATTTCTGCCGCTAGCTGGAGACTCCTACGCCAGCTACCAGTGGAATCACTCCCTCATTCATCAAACTACCCTTCTCTCTCCCTTTCTCCCGCCGCTCTCTCAGTTTACCTCCTTTCCCGTACCCCCCACCCTAACTTCGAAACTCTGGGTAAAATTCGAAGGCAAACCGTTTCGTTTTTTTCCCGACCATTAAACCTATTCCAATAAATTCTCTTTTAACTATCCAAACACTCTCCTGGGCCTCACCTTTCCCGCTCCTATTCCTCCTCATCTCGGTGGAAACTTTTCCTTCTTCCACGTCTTTTTCCACGACTACTTGTGCTCCTTTTCCTGCTTCCTCTCCTCCAAATAATGATCTCTTGGCGGAAATATCAAAAGGACTCGTGCCCTATTACCATAATGGCCTTAGAGTCACGTTTTGTGCCCATCTTTGGCCCTGCCCGTCTGTGAAAAATGGCGCAATCTTTTGAAAAAGCGCAAAATTTTGCCAAGTTTCTTCTAGAGAAGGCTTGATTGATTCGTGAATACCCGTGCTGCCTGGAGTAATTTGTTTACACGAACCATTATATCTTTATATTTTTCCCATATTTTACCCAATTTCAGTATTATTTTTAAATAAAATATCGCAGTTCATTGAATGACATCTCGTAGATATTTCCTCATTGTTATCGTTTCGTGATTCATGAGAAATCTACCTTATTGGGGCGATCGTATAAAATAATTTCGGTTTTTCTTGTTGCATTTCGCTTTTATTAATGCTCAACTAAGTGATACAGCCGAAGTTACTGTTCTAAAAAATAAGCAACAGTTTTCTTTCCAAAAATAATATATCCACATCTACATTCAACCAAAACTCGTTTATTTGCAAAATCTTTTCTGTTTATTAATCAATTGAAGATGTTAGCGGAGGTGCTGAAAAGTGGAATTTTCACCATAAAGAAATGAGGCAATACCGCCATTGGGTTATACTTAACTGGCGTTCAGGATGCATGTTTTGGAGAAAGCCGGCATTGGAATTAGAGTGCTACTAACGAAGAGTGCCAAGGAATCATCGGTTAAATGCCACACTTGATTGGCAGAGTACCCAACTTGTTCCGTACAAACAAGTAGTCCCCCAGGTAATGCTTAGATATTTTTCACTGAAACCACAAATATCACTGAAAAATTCGCCACCCGATGGTTAAAAAATTTGACAATTGGGAGTCAAACTACGCTATCAACGGCTGCTCGATTTCCAATTGCTACTCTACTTTTTACCCGCAATAAAAATGTTTCCATATTTTCAGCATCCTCCTATATTCTCATTACTTATTCCCAAGATCAAATATATTGATGAAAATATTTCTGGAGTAGTGAAACAATTTGCTTAAAACCTGATTAATGTAGAGCCACTGTTATTATAAGCTGTAAAATACACGGAAGGTATTTCTGAGTTCGTTAAAATGAGGTCAATATCTGTTATCAGCTCCGGAATGGGAAAGCAGTTTTTCTTTAGTCTTGACCAATCAAAATAAGAATCAACACAGAAAGGCACGGTAGATAAAACAAGCAAGCAATTTCAGTTATATATTATAAAACATCATGCACCTTTGTAAGGCTATAAATTGTTTTAGGCGCAGAAAATTTCTGACCTCTCTAGTGAGAACAACACTGCATTGAATCGATGGCGTTTTTAATTCGTGGGTTGAAAGCATTATTTTCTTCCCTCGTTTACATGTACAAGCGCTCCCTGGACGAAGTGTTTCAGGGAACTTCGCGCGGATGCAAAACGAATGGAAGAATCAGGTTTTTCTTCCCATCCGTCGCCGAGTATCATGGCCGGCATGTATTCCATCTCCATCATCGACGGCTTTTAATTGATTTTATCCTCTAAAACGGCAGAGAGTAAAAAATAAGTGCGAGCTGGGTTAACGTTCGCTGGAGAGGACGGAGCGACGTGGGAGGGAGAGAGAAACAAAAGAAGATCGCGAGCGGAGAGTGGGGAGGGGAAGGGATGGCGCGAGGAGCGAAGCCTCTCGAGGAATGATGATTAGCAAACCATTTGGAGCAAACATTTCCACAATCGCATCGATCGCGGGGGGGTGGTGGGAGACCCGCGTTCGTTCTGTTGCCCAACTCCCTCATCCTACTCCAGCAACCCCCTCAATAACCTCGCTTCCCGTCCTCTTTGGAGACGGCGACGGGGTCTAATCGGGCTTTAACCCCCCTTACCTCTAACCCCTTCATCCCCGTTTGCATCCCGTTCTAGTGGTGTGTGTGCGGAGGGTGGGAAAAGGAGTTAGGAGGGGTGGTTGGAAAGGAGTGAGTTGGAAGGGGGGAGATTTTGCTTTTGAGCTTAGCGAGACAAACAATGAGGTCTCGACAAAGGGGTCAGCGTAACCTCTCTCTCCCCCCTCCCAGCCCCCAACCCACCTCCTCTCCCATCACCCACCCAACCTCGTCGGCGGCGGCAAGGGTTAAAACAAGTGGAAAAGACGAGTCCGGCGATAGCTGAGGTTTTTTCGGTGGGGGAGATTGAGGAGGAGGAGGGTTAGGGTGGGTCGGCGTGTGCCGCGAAAACTCCTCCCCGCTACTCAAACCATCTCTCTACACCCTCTCTTTCTCCCTACACCCTCTCTTTCTCTCTCCGCCCCCGGAAGGGCTGCAAGCACTGACGGTGCACCATTTGCAGGGGCAAACAAATCAGGCGACGCCAACGGATCCGTTGATCGTTACGCGATCCGTACAGACGTTTCCGCCTCTAACGATGTATTTTTGCTATGACCACGTTGGCGATTCTATGGGTGGACGATCGTTTGCGAGGAAAGAGTCAATTGTTTGCTTTCGTTTGATTGCCTGGTTTGAAAAAAAGAGTTGGCACAGTGTAAAATGCTATGGAGAAGGGCAGCGGAAATGCATAATTATCTCCGGAAGCCATGATCATATACGCTGCCTTGCATCAGCAATGAAAAATGTCTACAATGAAAAATGAAATAGCTTTAAACTTGTTGGTGGTCAGGAGAAAATCGATGATGTGATGGTAAAGAGAAATGTAGAGTTCAGCTTCGAATTTTCATATTCCTCCATAGAATAAAATTCGAAAATTATACTGCATACTATAACCACATCCATCATATTTATATAAACCTCTAAAAAATCTGGCGTTTGTTAGCTATGTTTCCAATCCTACTTCCTCTCTTTCTTCATTCCAACATTTTCGTGCGATTTCCGTCCCAAGAGAATAATATTTACATGTTTACCTGTACGTGCGTTTACATATGTCACCTCTATGTTGCGTAGTAGCTCCCCTCCAACTTGTGTGTTTCTGTATGTCCTCGTATCGAATAACATACTACAGGAACTTATTTAACGAGACAAAATATCAATGAGCTTTGTTGAAATGCGTGTGCCAGTGTGCTTAACTAAAATCCAATTGAAATTTAAATGATGACCATTTCACATGAGATGAAATTCAAATTTTATTTTATATTCTCAAATATTTCGTTAAATCTTTATACCGAAGCATAAATTGACTTGTATGAATGAGGTGAGTAGTTAACAGTTTGGTATATTTTCATTCTACTATAAAACAAAAGGCAATCCGAAAAAGTTAGCAAATTACGTTGGAGAGCCTCCATCAAAAATTTGAGTGGTGAAACGACGCGGATCATTTTTTGAAGTTCATTACACTCCAAGTGAGAAAACACATGTAATTTTATTTGCAGATCACTGGTGACCTGAACCTCATCTCACACTTCTCCAGTATGGTCAAATACCTACATATATTATTGTATCGTGACAGAACACAAGTCTCATGAACGGAGTAACTCGTTTTCAAACCCGTTTGATGCTCAGAATGATTGCATAGTTTTGTTGGCGCATGGTGCATTTGGGAGCCATTTTTTATTCAGGGGAGAAATTGTCCATAACCTTTCCAAGAGGCCTGTAATTTCTTTTCAAGTAATTTCTTATTTCCAAGTGATTTTTATGCGACGTTGATATTAGGAAATATAAGTCAAAATCCAGATGGTGTTGATGGAATGAGATTGGGCTTTAAAGAGTAACTGGCGGTTTCAGTACTGCGATGAATAGAATTTTTCACCTTGTGATTGGCTTTTTGTCTAAATCACTTTATTAAATCAATCGATTGATTTTAAATGTAAGTAGAGCAATTTCTGGCGTTGCAGTTTTGTTTGAATCTCTTAGAAAAATGCTGAAACGAGGAGGAAGGATTCGCAGAAGGACTTGTGAGTGCATTGGTAAACGGGGAAACGTTTGTGATATAAAACACGTTTTCCGCATAAAACCTAATGTCAATGATGAAACAAATTTGAAAGAACCTGTTACCCGTCGATAAACATGAACTTTATTTGATGTATTTATACATTCCATTTATAAGCTAACAATTTTTAACGCGAGGGAGAGCAGTACATGTACTATATTGTCTCCAACATTTGTCAAATACGTATCTCGGCGGAAGATTTCCCGATTAAACTTGATGTGCCTATTATCATTTTTCCTTATAAACTTACATTAATGAAATTAATAGTACTTACATGGACAATTTGAATTTTAAATTGGAAAAATAAGGGACTTAGGTTTGCATGCTGATAATTTGCATTCAGAGATAAGGTCATATCCAAAAGTTAAATTGAGGAAATTGGAAAATCAAAGTTATAGCGTGCCAGGTCTACTTCACGTGATATTTTTGGACATCCAAGCACAGTGGCATTTATTTCAAAAGGCCACAAATTCCCTTTGTGTGATCCCTCAACATCCCCTAAACGCTTTCATCCCAAATCTTTATTTATTGGTATGCTCAATACATACAAGGCCTTAGTTTTCGTCTAATTGTTTATTTTACGATAGAAATGACAGAAAAACCAAAACACTTTACTTCAAATATCTGAATGATTACTACATTGCTTAATATAACATCCTGCAACGAAAATATAGGTATAACTGTCTATTTCTATATTTATTTACGACCTTTCACTGTGCTCAGACGAGCTGATTTTATGGCTCGCCTTTAAATACCGTAAAGCATAGACCAAGCTCCACATAATATTCTTTTGCCAAACTCTATAAGTGCATCACCGCCCCTACGATGGTGCGTAAATTCCACACGCCGTTGGTCTCGGGTTAAGGTTAGCTCTACCATTACCTATGAAACCGACTTCGATTTCTGTAATTATGTCTGCTGTCGGAGTAGGGAAGAAATCTCAAAGTTAAACTAGGGAATGACAGACTGGAACAAGTGGAAGAGTTTTGTAATTTAGGAAACAGGCTCACTAATAATTGAAGAACCAACAGGATATAGTAAGCAGAATAGGAATGGCGAAGAAGATCTTCTAATGGAAGCAACAATTAGTAATGGCAAACAGTGCATTCATTAGTACAAGGAACCGATTCATTAAGAGTTATATGTGGAGTCTACTTTTCTACGGATTTGAGACCTGGATGATAGGACCAGCAAAGAAAATATGATGGGAGACTATGTAAATTTGATGCTACAGTAAACTGCTAAAACTGAAATGGATAGGCGGAGTAACAATTGCAAAAGGGCACTTGCACAAGATGGAAGGCATTTACAATTGCAAGAGGAAAATAGACTAGATGCATCCTGAGGCACGATAATTTACTGGAGATTAAAATTTAAGGAAACACGGAAGGGGTGATTTACAGAGGAAGGCCTAGAATGAACAACGAGAAGCAAGAAATGGGAACTGTCCGTAGGCTATTGTGGAATGAAGGGATTAGTAGGGGAAAGCATAGTTAGTAAATTTGCTATAGCTCAAGCTTTAGATTGATAACGCTCGCTGATGACTCCATCATCCGATAATTGTCAATAGTTCACTGAAAACTTTAGGGATCAGTTTGTAATTTGAAATATGCTCTAAAAATCTGAAGTCTTCAACTCTCAAGATTATTTACTTCACTTATGACTATCATAGATCTAGCATAAACTCACGCCAAAAAAGACTATGCTCTGGATTGCGGGTCTGATTGCCTGTATAACTGCAACTGGCAACGGATTTGTTTGGATTTTAAAAGCTAATTGAAGATATTAATCTAGAAAATGTAAAAAAAAAGAATTAGCTTGCATGATAAAAAATACCCCATAGTTTGGCTTCCCCTGAAATGCAAACCTATCCAATTCCTCAGGTAAGAGGGGAAGGCTGTAGCATTCGGGGGTTCGAAAGGGGTGCTGCTTATACTTCAGAAGTGAAAAAATAAGAGGAAGTTGGAAGCGGGTTAAAAAGGGTCGGTCTTGTTTTTTTGAGAGGCAGGGGAAAGGTTTGGGCAAATAGCCATGCTAGAGGACGAAGGAGGGAGAGGGTTGTTGCCTTAAGAACGAGTAGGTTGAAGAAGGGTTAAGGAGGATTAACACAAGGCGATGGCTGTAGCGTTATATAATGATGAGAAGCAAATACAATGAAGTTTTTAGAGCAGAAGGGTGAGGTGAAACGATGGAAATGAAGCCGGAAGCATGTTTTAGAAATTTCAAGAGCTGGAAATTGACAGGGTTGGTGTATTCAAAGTCTATTTCAACTTGGATATGAGAGAGCGTATCCATATTTCTATCAAGTTATCGGTGAAGAATGATCGCTGTCTAGCTATGGTTGTCAACAGTAGAAAAACAGCCTTGTAAATTGAGTTCATGTAATGCATTATAGGTAATTTATAAATTTGTTGTGCTGAAAAGTCTTTAGATTGTTGGGTGGAATCGCTTTTCTCTAAAAAACTTAGTGCATTTTTTAATTTCACAAAACTTAAAACTAAGCTAATCTTAAAATTATAATGGATCAGACTCTAGGTAAGTCGGCAAATCCAATCAATCGTATTTGAGGGTGATGCATTCTATTTTTATTGATCCCTGTTAGTTTTCTTAAATTTTTCTCTTTATTTCTAACATTTTGCGATAGGAGATGTTCAATCTTATGGTCCCATAAATAGCTGTCAAGAGCATTGCCCACTTTGCTTCCCAGGTTCCCTTTTACGTGTCGTAACCCTTGCGGAATTCCTCAGCCTCTAGTGAACTCTAGAATTATCATCTAACCACTAAGTATCACTGTAGCTGTAACGAGTTACGGGATAGAATTTCATATTTTGTTTTAAAAATAACAGTAAACTTTTATTCTTGCCTTCATAGCCGTCCAATGTCCTCTATCAAGTAAGATTCTGTAAATTTCCAACCACACAAATGTCATTGTGTAAAAAAAAATCATTCACATTTTATGGCTATTGAGATTCGTTTAACGTGCATATAATTGAGGGAACCAGAATTCCATGGTAAGATTTACATAGACTCTTCGTTAAAATTGAAAACTATCACCATGAATCAGAGGGATGGATCTCTTTCTTCTACTAAATACTTAAAACTACCACTCTAAAATGTTGACATGCGAGTTACAATATAATTATGTATCGAGCAGCTCTTAGAATTCAAAGCATAACTGAATATAAGTTTTCGAGTGGCATTAATCTTAGACAATATCTTAGATAAAATTCTTCGCGATAAAAATAAAAAAGCGAAATCTGAGGCATATTCGCGACACCTCAATTTACGTAGTACCTTGATTTATCTATCTGTAAATTGTTTTATCTGGTGTCCGGGGCATTTTCCATATTAAAAATATGCTGACATTTCTGGGAAAAAATACTAGGCATAATAATGAATAAAAAATTAAATTACAAAGCATTTATTTTGTTTTATTTTCTTTCCATAACGTGGAAAAATATTTGCTGCTCAAAATTTAAATACTTTTTATGATTGATAAGAATTAGTAAAACATTCACTTGCACTTTCACAAAGAATACCTTTATTGCTCAGAAGTTTACATATTTTTATTGGTACGGTGTCAGTGCGAATTTGAAAAGTGATCAGCGAATTGGCATGAGATGATTTTTGTGGTATAGTGATCAGAGTGCACAGTCTTATGCAGCAATGAATTCTATTATTAGTAATTAGTACTTCTCAGTCTTTGGTAAGTATCATATGCATTTAGAGAACGAAACATGTATTCGGATTCCTTGGTACAATCCGCGAAATTGGAATAAATGGAAGGACGACGAATTCATTGTAAAGTAAGTACTAAATATACAAGTATAGGTGCCAAATATACAGCCTGTATGCCCATGCAGTTTAACTTATCCTCAATGTCCTATTACCGCCAGCAAAATCATTTAAAAACATTATCCATCATTGCTCAGGGATGTAAAAATCCACATATTAAATCTTCAAAGTCCTCACGAATGCAAAGTGTTCTACAGTTTGCAGCTTTGGAAACTGGTTTCAAGTTTTTTTTTAGGAAGAAGCTGTGGCATTAGAAACAAAACTCTGGTATACTCTTGAATTTAATTCTAAGTTAATCGTCATATTTGCTTCCCCATGGTCGAATTGTGTTCTTCCTTGAAATCAAAAGATATGAATATGCGAATGTTCCTTCAAAATTTCCAAATAACTCTGCAGGAAGTTCTAATTGCAGTTATTCAAAAATGATGGCTTTATATAAACGAAACGAGTCTGACGCATGAATGTAGATTAAGGAAACTAAATTTCACGTTCCGAGATAATCGTGTGTGATATAATGGCTAGTCTCCTTCCTCCTCAACATGTACGATATTTCTCCGAATTTCCTCTTCATCTTCGTGTTTCTGGGCGTGAGAAAATTGTTCCTGGAATAGAGTTGTCGAATCGAGATCGATAAAAGCATTACTTTGAAGAATGCCACCAGCAGGATGATGGAATTCCACTTTTATAAATCAGAACTACCCAAAACACGAAAATTTCTATCAAATAAACCGTGTATAATTTCAAAATGTTATCTGATGTTGGTGTATGCTAGATACGGGCATTCGGAACAATTTAAAATCAAGTTATTTTTGACGGATTTGGGTAATAAAAATAAAGGTCTAAATATTTCATTTGTCCTTTGGGTTTTGTGAATACAACGAAAAAACACGCTCGAAATCCAACTGATAACAAGTAAAAAACGAAATGGTACGAGCGTGGCTGGAAGTTTCCCATCGAAGTCCTCTTATGACAGATATTGTGAAATCTATTACAAAATAAGACTAAGTAATCTATAATTTTCCTATTTCAATGCGCCAAATTTCATCTTTTAAACGCTAAATATTTGTTGTTCAGGGAGTTTTAGCTTATTTATTTTTAATTATCATATTTTAATTTTTAAATGATACTGAGAAAATATATGTTTTTTACACAAAAATGTATTTGTCCCTACAAATTAATGTATCACATATTTAATTTTTTTGTTTATAGCCCAGGCGATATAACCTGTTACGCATTACCCGTTAGTCATTTAATTATGATTAAATTGTTTACTTGCAAGTACTATTTAACCTGTCATTTAGTGTGTGGCAAAAGTTTTACCATTTCGTAAATAATAAATTATATTTATTTAATGAATTCGGGGAAATACTCATTGCTATGTACATTCTGAGGTGAATTATAATTGTTATTTAATTTTAGCGCATGTTTGAATATTCAGGACGCGCTTGCGCTTAACAGATTTAAAGTTTTCCGGAGAGCATTTTAAACAATTTTCAAGAAGGCATTTTTAAGTTTTCACGCATGCGTCCTCTGAGCAACATTTTAAAGGGCACTCTTTCAGAAAATGCAAAGCGGAAGGAAAAAAATGGACTTGAAAAAAAACACAACAGAAGTAATAATAAAACGCCTCGCGACGGCAAAAATTACCCCTGAGCATCCGATAACACACGCTCTCCCCTTTCATTGAACCCCGGATCGTGAAAAATAATGCACCGAGAGCAGAGGCGAGGGAAGCGGCGGAGTACACACACACACATACACCCTAACACCTGAGAATAGCACCCGCACGCGTCCGCCAAGCGCGCGTTCTATTTTTTTTAAATCATTCTGTCACAGTTATTTTTTTTACTTTTGAAAAAAAAGGCGCAACGCTATACGTATCGTCGGCGAGCATGCCGGGACTCCCGCGACTCCTATCGCTGGAGCCGGCGTTCTCCACAAACCACTCCCCTCCTTCCGCTCTTGTCCTCTCCTCCCTCGCCCCCAACATCCCCTCGCTGCGCGTCTGCGAGAGAGGTCGGGGAATGCTGGAAGTTGGAACTTTTAAGGCAGGAGGAGATAGGGGCGCCAACTCTCCCGGAATCCGACGTGTATAGACAGGAATCTCCCCGCTCTCGACAGTCCCACTTCGGGAGGCTTAAATCCCCCGAAATTGAATTTACAAGCGATAGGTTGCGATTCGATGTGTCAAGGGCGTCGCTAACGTCTATGAAGAGGATTTAATCATAAATGAAACATTCATAAAATACTGAACGATGTGGTTTCCCATGTATGCACAGTTATTTCATTTGGATTACATGTTCGTGAGGAATAATGTACCAATGAGCCGTAGAACAGAAAATACGCGCGAAGAATATTAGCGAAATGAAAATGTTATTTATATTCATCCCGTTGTGTTTATATAGTAGGTGTATCCTATGATTAAAATTTTCCTTGGATTTGAAATGAGTATTATGCAAATATCTTTTATAAAATGTTCTGTATAACCTATTTACGAGAGATCATTCATCATTTTTCGCAAGAATCCAGACGTATCCCTTGATTCTTTTGAAGGATCACTTAGTCAACTTAAAATGTTTTTCTCACATAATGTATTAGGCTGCCCTATAGTTAGGGTTACCGATGAGATTAAATTCCTGCCAGATTCTTATTATTCTTTCCTAAGAAATTTAATTTATTGCATGCATATATCATTAGCTTGAATCTTTCGCTTGTTCATGAATATAGAAGTATGAATGATTTCTCCATCCAGATATAGGATTCGACTGGAGGTATTCAGCCAAGTTGATCCTTATTCTCAGACTTGGAAACCCAAAGGATTGGTAATCGAATCTCGAATTGTAAACGGATACCGTATTGATCTTAGGATTAGCTCTTAAGAGAAATGGTGAGCATCAACGGCTGAAATACCTCAAATCGAAGCCCAAGATTACCCCTCGACGAGGAAAAATCTTGCCGAAACAGTCGGAATACAAAAACCCCCTCCCTTAGAAATATCACTCGGTGGTAACACTACTGGGAATGGGATGGTGCCGTGGCGGAGGGTGGGCATTGCTTTAATCGCGCGGTAGGCAGCAGAGGAAAGCAAACGGAAAGAGCGTTAAAAGGGGCGGGGACGGGGGATAAGCCGAGATGGCGCAGGGTGGGGAGGTTGGACACCAAGAGGAAGGAGGCGGGTGGAAAAAGGAGTGAAGGATTACGACGGACGTGTGCCGAGGAATAAAAAGGGGAGTAAAAACAGGGGAGTGGTCTCGGGAGGTGGGCCAGGGAGGGGGGGTTGGATGAACGACGAGGGTGGGTGGGTTCGGAGGGAGGGTGGAGAAGTTGTGACGGCGGGAGAACAAAAGCGCGGTGCGCGACAGGAGTACGGAGACAACAAAAGAGATCGGACAGGCGTCGAGATGGGAGGCCGAGGTGGATGAGGAGGAAGAGGATCCCTGTCGGAGTAGAGGATGGTGGGGAGTGCATTTGGAGGTGGATATGGCGCGTCAACACTGTGGGTGTTCGGGGCGACGACGAAGACGCACGGCTGCGAATGGTATCGGAGAAGATTAAAAAGGGGAAAAAGAGGTTGTTTGTTGTCCTTCATGGTTGCTCTCGGAGGTGGGTTTCGCGAGCCTAACCGCCGTCCCTCGACCCCCGTGAAGGGTCATCGGGTGCCCGGATGGGAACGAGCGCCGCTTTTCTTTCTTTTGTCATCGGCTGAAAAATCGTCAAAATCTTGTGTCGCGTGAGTTGCCCTCCCCAAGAGGAAACGTGCTTTTTGACCTCACCTCTAAAATCCTTTTCACGTGCATTGTATCGTGCCATTCAAGCCATTAATGTATTCCAGGCACTTAGCGTCTACGATAAGGGACAAGAATTTGGTGGAATTTGGTTTAAATAGTACTGACTCCCATTCTTTGTCGAGACTGGGTCATTGATGATATTTGTAATAATCTCCCGTCTAATACCAATTTTGCTTCACGTTTAGACGTTTTTAATGGGCTCCATTTATCGTATTTTCATTTAAGCGATATATTTAATTACTTCTGTTTTATTACTTCTTATTTATTGGTACTCAATAGAAATGTGAAGAGAGCTGTAGTGATTCTATGGGCAGAAATATTATGTGGGAAAGCGAAGTGTCTTCTTTAATTATGAAGGATTTCCACCATGTTACGCCTGGAAATGTTATTTATTGAGAGCTGTAGTCTAAATTTCGTAGTTAAATAGATAATTGTCAATGTGAAGAAAAGAGCAAATAAATATTATGCAGAACCTCGAGAAAAATATACGAACAGAATATTATAATCAGTGAATATTATTATTATATCCAATGTGTTCATAGCGTACATATTTCCAAATATGGGTTTGCTTATTGATATTTATTATTGAATTTTTAAAGCAGAATGGAATCATCGGTGCATAATGTTTTGCTCATTATAACCGGCTTTTCATATAGAGCTATTCTTTTTTCGATTAATGTGTTTGTTTAATGCTACGTTTTCAATTATATGATGATAATTGCTAATATCAATCCTTCTCTTTTTACAGGTAAGTGTCGATCTTGAGGATACAATGGCGTTCATCTGCTTTTGAGCGTGTGAGTAGTTAAATAGCATTACAGGTGTTATAAATATTATACAGGTTTATTACACCTGTATTATCTACTATTATATAAAAATGTATACCAGAAGTGTAATGAGAAGTATTGACTCGGTATCATCAATCTTCCGAGTAGCCAAGTATTATCAAACGAGATTCAAAACATCATTATTTTGGGCAAGTATTAGTAATTGTTAGAAGGAGGCGACAGATAGCTAAGGTCACTTGCGCCATTAGAGATAGATGGGTAATTCGGCCGGATTAGAATATTCAGGAAGTCAAGGAGGGATAGAGAAAAACCTGGTTTTGGCATTAGTCCACACGTTTCGAAATTCGCTAAGGGTTCCACATTATAACATCCTATCCGACGGACGGAGTACTCCACTTTTACTCTCAACATACCGCCCCAGCTCCGGAGAGATCGCAGTTCCCTTGAAAAATCTTGCCACCTCTAGATTCGAAGCCGGGCTTTCAGAATGGGAAACCAGAAATATTTTCGACCAAGAATCATGGAGACATTTTGGCCCATGTTGTTTAGAATTACACCTCTTCCAAATGTCTTTGATAATTTCCCGACAATTTTTCTCATTCCATTTCATAGAATATTAGAATTAACAGAAAAAACTGATTCCTAATAGCTAGTACCAAAGAAACTGTGCATTAGCAGTCGAAGTACAGGCTTTACTTTCAATCACTACAGCCCAAATCAGCTACACTATGGCGATTCGATTTCATATGCAAATTATGATTTAAATGCTTTTTCACATTGACGTTAGTCACTTAATGTAATTAAAGAATGTCTTTCAGAAAAAATCATTCATAAAATGGGCTTTAATATTGTTACTTTTCCTTTGAACTAGAATGTACTGCATAACATGTCCTGTGATATTTATAATTTTCTTTGAGGGTTTTACGACCGTTGCTTGTATGCGCTTTAATTTAACAAAATTATATCTTCAACCTTAATTAATTTTTTCCTCTTGTGTTATAGGAAGTGGAAGTATTTTGTCAACATTTATATTTACTAAAATACTCTCTTCATTGTCATTCTGCATTAAACCAGTCTTAATTGATAACAGCAATTGTGGTGATTATATAATTAATTACGCATGTCGCGTCTTATAGACTCATTCTTTTACCTTATTTCTTTCATTTCATTCCTATTCTCGTAAAACTTATTTCCTTGAACATGATGGTGATTTCGTTCATATATCTACGATCACTCGCTTCACTTGGGAATGTCAAAATTCTGCTTCGAAACAAGATGACATGCTTTTGATAAATAGGAGGACGTTTTATTAACCAACGTTCTCATAATAAAGTAAAATAAACTTTCATAAAAACAATTGTATGATTTACTAATTATAAAATTAATTAATAATGCATTGTGTACGTGGTCTAATATAATTTTGAGACAACTGATCATTGACCCCGCAGTAAGTAGACGTTAAAATTTCAGAAAAATAATACATGTACGTGTAGCCTATCCCTGTCAGTCTTTCCAATACAAATATTTTATTTCAAAAGAAAACGAAGAAATATATTGTGAAGTAAGATCTGGTGCTTTCCCGGCGTATTTGCTTGATGAAGTTTTCTCGGGTCTTTCGCCGGGTCAGGGGTTCCATATTGGCCGACGTTTCGATGCTCGACTAGTTCATTACACTATGTTACACACACACACACATTAATGGACGAGTTCATTGTCCTCAGGATAGATGAGGATGACGCACGAGTCGAGCATCGAAACGTCAGCCAATATGGAACCCCTGACCCGGTGGAAGACCCGAGAAAACTTCATCAAATATACTGTGATAGATTATATTTACTTCATTGCATAAATGAGTCCTCCAATGCAAGAATACTTATTTCACAATTAGGCATACATAATTATGTTTAACAATCGGACACAATTGTAAATCAATATCGGATTTAAAGGGAAAACAAAGCTAATGAAATTTATCAAAAAATGCGATTATGGTAAAATGCAACCAACGGTCTATCTGTTGGGGATGACTATTTGGTGAAACATTACGATGTATGAGAATACATGAAAAATACAAAATAAAAGGAATGTTAATGCATCAATATGTAAGGTGAATGTAGGTGTGCCTTTATTCTACCCATTGCAAAGTTTAGGTCTTAAGGAAACCCCTTGGCGTCCAATTTGATTTAATATAGTCGTTTATCAAGTCAAGTCGCACTTTTGCCTAAGCTGAATGGGTTTTAGTTCGTTTAAAAACAATCTTTGGTCCCGCAGACTTACAATGGAAACGAATGATTCACTCGATGTCACGCATGAGAGTTTGCAGTTTCCCATTAAAACCCCTATATTATATTACCAGCTTAATTATTTTACAGATTAAGAGCTATAATTTATTTCAAGAACAAACCGAGAGCTTGTGGTATTTATTTATTCCCGTGGGGTCAAAGCTTCAGCCAAACGAATGTTGGAACGAGTCGGAGTCGAGTCACTCCAGCCACACACTTGCTAAATATCCTGATATTAGCCCAGAGGAACCAGTCACGTTGGACGATAGCCTCACTAATCTTGATGTATTGATCAGAGTCGCCAATATCTAAAAGAGTAACAGCAGTGAGCGAATAGATTTAAACAGGGATCAAGTTATAAAACATTATTCCATGCACGATGTTAAGGTAATGATATTATTAGAAAGTTGATTTACTCACATTTCTTTAACGATTGTGTTTCAGGTTCAAAGGAGTACTTTGCTAAACTGGGTTATGGTCGTAAAGAACCGAAAGAAGACCAAAATAACGACCGAAAAACTCTGCCGTCCGTCCTTTTGCTACTCGATCGATAAAAGTTGCTTCTTATTGAGCCCGTCCTCGTTCCTTGGCCTGAAACTACGCCAAGAATTAGATACTAAAGAATCCAACCGGAGTGTTTCAAATGTTAGCGCGTTTGCTTCCGTGCACGTTTTATTAAAATGGGATCAAAAGTATAATAGTCCATACCGTTCTTCGGTATTTGCGTATATTTCTGCATCGCTGCGTGCAATGGAATTTGAAAAAAGTAAAACAGCAAAGGTCGAACTGATTCCTTTCTTTTTAGTTTTCCGTTACCGTCGTGTATTGAAAAAAGGGACGTTTAAGAGCCGGATGATGCACTTTTCAGACCGGGTTTACTACCCTTAGGTTCGGAACTGTGTCCGCGGCTACAACCGTGCAACAATTCGCTTTTTACAAAAAAAGCTCTAACCACGGCCATAAAGCAATCGAATAGCCGCCACTCCTTTCTGAAACGATATTGACGGCAGCCGAGCAGGTTTATGGATACACTGCCCGCTTCCATGTCTCGAAAAATAGTCCGAATTTATCGCGCTCGATAATCAAAATTTATTTTCTCTCCCCAGGAGCGCAATGGCCTGAAAAAAATATTCATGGGGGATCCCTGTTAGTTCACGGCAAATCATTCCAAAGAGTATTCTTCTTTTTATCATTATTTCTGTTTAGAAATATTTTCCTAAATTTATCGTCTCCAACGAACAGTAACAGCATTACAATTAAGTCATACCGAAAAACAATTTTGACAACTAATGGTTAATTTCCCGTTATCGATGTAAGTCCTGGGACGTAATCCGTGCAAGTGCATGTTCGTTTAAAAATAAATTCAAATCCAATTTGGCGTTCGCGTTTGATTGGCAGTGAATAGAGTAGAAGTACTCATGGAATAATTTTATACCGATGTGAGTAAACTTTGCTCGAGCGTATAAATAATTTTTAATCAACTCTGACGTACCAACGTGTTTGCGCAGCATGTGAAATCAAAACACACGCCACGGATCTCATCATCTCGTTAAATTTAATTTTTATGGAGGAGTTCATTTTTACGCTGCGCTGTGACTGACAAAGCTTTAATTACGCGTATCCTGCGTCACACATTTCTAAGAAAATATATTAATCGTGCTGACGTTAAAGATGCGATTACAAGATTAGTATTATTTAATTTCCACTTATCAACATGGAGACAAGAAACGTAAAAATGGGGAGTTGTAAGAAAACTTGTAAATGCAATTTGTAGAACCACTCTTAAGCAGAGTACAATGGATGAAAATATTACAGTTCAAACGGTTTTTGTAGAGCACGGCAGAGGAAGATACCAGTAAATGATTTTGGGCCTAAGTTCAATGCTCATAGTTGTTGGACGACACCAAAGTGGGTCTTTGTCAATTAGATGTCAAGGAGATATTTTAGTTTTGCGATGCCATTTTTAAAGTTAAATAATTTTTTGCAGCTGTGTTAAAAGTATAAATGAATAATATACCTATTTTTGTGGTCAATTGAAGGTCGAAACCTATCATATTCGTGGTTCAAAGGTAGAATTGGGATAGAAGGCTTACATATTGAAGATACCTTTAAAACATACAACGTAGCCACTTGTTCTTCAATAACCCTAACCTTTTCGTCTGTGAACCAGCTTTCAAAACTTTATGAAGTTCTTTCGTAAAGGCTTCTGTAATTTTTTGGCTAGAATATTCGGAGGAGCTACTGCAATATATTCAAAATCAGATTGTTCTGAATTACTAATGTTTTTATAGAATCTTCCCAGTTATTTCATTTTTACCTGCTTCTTTTTCAGTAATTTCCATAGATGGCTTCAAAGGAATCATCATTCTCTTTTGAACAACCCTATAGCAATGTGTTTGGGAAATGCGGGCCCACTTTCGCATGACGGCGGTAGATACAAAATTAATTGGGTTTTCCTATTAAAATAAGTATTTTCAAACACGTGTCCGAAATTCTTATATGCTACATTTAATAAATATTTTTTTATTTACTCCCTGTGTTTCCCCCTCAGTTTCGTCTACATAGACAAGCTTTACGCCTTTTGTGTAAAAAAATGCTGTTCAGTGACTTTATAGATAAATCTCTTTTCGTTTTGTTTTTCTTTTCCAAATGTGTTGCGCGGGTTTTTTTTATTTAAATGCTTTCTCTAAGATATAAAGCAAAATTTTTGTAAATTATAATGCCTAAGACCTATATGTTAGAGGAAACACTTGACAAGATATCTTTATTTTAAAGATTCTGTAAGAATACTCGATTTTTTTCTCACGAATTTTTCGTCGAACTTACCGTCATCATTCAATCAAGTTATTTTCGCGGCAACTCTCTTCAAGGATGCGAGTCAGTCGTATGCCTCGGGATTAATCACAGAGCTAATATTTGAAATTGACTGCGAAAATATACTTCCGATAACGCCTCGGGACGGAGTCCTCCCCCGAGTGCATTAGGCTCACGGCATTACCGAGTGAAACTTTCCTCGTCAATGTCACGCGCGCCATGTGCCATAAATGCTTCGATGGAGAGGGTCCGAGGGGTTGTTGGGTGGGATGGGAGGGGAGGAGCCGCCTGGGCTAGGTGATCTCATTCAGGTGAAGGGCGCGGCAGTAAATCCGTCACATACTCCTCTCTCTCACACACACACACTCTTTGCCCTCCCCCTCCACGCTCGTACCTCGTATCATTTCGAAAATAAATTCCGCCTGATGAGCGTCGTAAAAGCAGATGAGCAATGCTATGCAGCGCGGGATATCAACCTCTCCACCCTCTACGTCTTCCCACCTCTCTTCTTCACCCAACCCCCCCTCCTGATAGGCACCGTAGCTCCTCTCATGGTACCTCCCTCCAGTCCCTTTTCCTCTATAGCGCAACATTCGTCTCCCGTCGAGCTCCCGGCTGAACTCTGGAAATAAAAAAAAATTGAAAAGAAATAAACTAATCCCCCCTTCTCCTGACCCCACGGCGCGTTCCGGAATTCCCACGCCGTCCGCCTCCTCACACGCCTCCATAAAATCTGTGTGCATGAGAGCATTCCCGAATGCCCCATGCACCACCGACACCTTTTATGTAGTGCCCGGTGGAATGGGAGAGGGGGAAAGAGGGAATTTTTTCCAAGCCTGTCCTTGGCGGCTCGATCCGGGGGAGCTCCCTCGCGGCTTCTCGGATATGTTTGCAAATCTCACAGAGAAAGAATGAGAGAGAGGAAAAGAATCGGAAAGGTCGGGGGGTGGTAAAAGTGGTAATTTCAAAGGCAGAAATTTCGATTCAAGCCCTGGTCACATCAATATTACCCCTATTAGATTTTTCAGCGACTCACTATGACTTGAAACTATCACTATCAGCTCTTCTCAAACTATAAATGCTTAAATTTGACGTGATAGTTATGATCAATGCTTTCAGAGGATTTCCTTTTATTTTTTATCTCAAATGGAAGGGGGTGGTTAACGTTGAAATTCGTTCATCGGGTGCATCAAATTGGTTCAAAACTTCTCATAAACCTAAGGGCAGGACTTTCGTTAGTCAACTCAGTCCTTCAACTGGAAACATTTCCAAGCCATTAACAAGAGTCATATTCTTTCTTGATTTGATATTAAATGAACTCTTTTTAAAGCTAATTTTCTAATGAAATCGCATTTTCTCAAATCCGTACTCAGCACTATTTCAGATAAAAGGACATGCCTTAAAACGTCCGTAATTTTGGCTTCCAATTGTAATATTTAGTCCGGCGCAATACAGTGGAAGCCTTTGCAATCAAAGAAAATGGAAATAAAACACGGGAGCGGGCAGAAAGAGAAAAAATAGATATTCATAAACATCCTGAATGGGGATCTCATCATATGGCACGGAAATTAGAGCGCGCACTCACATTCATATGAGGATGAGCATTGAAATAATTACTTATTCCCTTGCAAACCAAGCCATTCGGTTTGTCTTTTTTCCTAGAAGCATTTACTGAAAATAATGAGGATACGTTGAAACAAAAACGAGAGATATTTAGAGTTAATACTAAACGGGAAATATGTCGAAGCGCGTTGTGAGACGCAATGAATCTACACGGATTCGTGAAATCAAGAGTGAATGTAGACTTTTATCGCAATCAGCAGGAACAACAACAGGAAGAATAAACAAAGAGGGGATCTGCATTGAATGTTTGCATGGGGAGTCAGTAATCATGGAGAGAAACAAGAATGAATTATAAAATTTTCCATTCTCGCGGAAAAGCAAAGAGTACTCAATGATGAGTGACGATCACGTCGAAAATATCTAGTTGGCAATCAAAACTTTTGTGTTTGCGGTCGTTCAAACCATGCATCACTGTCATGACAAATCTGGCGACATAGGTTGCTTAGGGAGCGCTCTCATAGTGAACTATTTTTTCACGAATATGGGTGGGATACCTTGGTAAGCATTTTAAATGTGTCGTTTCCATATGCATGCACGTTAATGACATGAATAGGCATGAATATACCTCGTGGGTTTTTGTCAGAGAATGTTTGTAGAGCGTCGAGAGTATTGAGAGGATACACGGATAGAAAATACAGTCGGTCGAGAGTAAGTCATGAGATCCGAACGTCATGTGTTCGGCAAAATACCAGAATAAGTGAATAATGAATCATATACCCTCAAAATATACAAGCACGTAAAAATGAAATTTTAAAATACTATCGCATCTTTTCTTGCCACTTTATAGCTGCTCTTTCCTCGATGTTCTCATTGTTTACCTCCACAATGTTCTTATCGATTTAACCTGGTTTTCACGGTTCAAAAATTCCTTTCTGAAAGAGTTATTATAATCCTAGTGGATTATATGAAATGACAAAAAAAATCATAGTAAATAAATTGAGAGAATGGGAAAAATATGTTTGATGATAGAAAATACTTTAAAATCCGGCGTTTAGTTGGACTGTTAAAAGAACCGCCTGCGTACTCAGCGATCGCGGGTTTAATACCCACCTCTTGTCATTCATTTTGCTCTCGACCATGGTGGTTCTGCCCCTGTGAAACTTATTGGAAAGTCAGGGGAATTACCAGGGTTCAAAAGGCACACGGGTCACCGAAGGGTAAATAACAAAATGTCGCTGTTATATTTTAGAATTTTTTCGTAGTCTCAAAATTTTCGTGGGATACGATTGAAATAGTGGTAGGAAATGTTCGAGAGAAGGGAAGAGAAAAACTCTTCCACTTCCCTGTCTTCTCGTTTTTCACTTTTCATTTTAAAAATACACTAGGGTAGGGGGAGGGGATGCAAGAGGCACCGGTGAGTGGTCAGGGGTGGAGGCAGTGGTAATAGGAAAGCAACGAGTGAAGAAGCGGACTGGGGCTTTGGGGGAGGTAAAGGGGTGGTCAGTGCAGACCAGGAGTAGTGGGGGAAGAGCGAGGTCAAATCTGCCGTATTGGGCATTCCATTCGGCTCTCCGGGAGTGAGGGAGAGGGCCAAGAGGTCACTTGTTCAGTGGGCGGCGGTCGTATAAAAATAATACCTACGTGGCACGTATCGCGTGAGAGGGATGGCAGGAAAGGGTGGGTAACGTGCGACTGTGTTCATGTGTGCGCTTCCGTGCGAGCGTGTGGGCCGTTCGAGTGGGCCTTCCGTGGCGTGGCCTGTCCTCGTTGGTTTATCGGGTTCCCTGACGAAGAGTGCCGGGATGTATCGAGGGAGGGAGTGGTGTCGCGCACGGATGGGGAGAGGTGACCGGGGTTTCCAAACCAAGGGGACACGGTCGGCTTAAGGGGCGAGCCAGACGGGCGGCCGCTCGGAATACCAACCCACCCACGAGGGATGGTCCCGATAAATCACTGGAATAAATGGGATTTACGACACTAATTAACTCTAAACCGGAATAAGGGTTAAATCTTTCCGTATGTTGTCGTTTTTTTTCCATCGAACATAATAATCATACCAGATTCTTCTGCGCGAAGATCACTTTGATGAGTACCTGTATGTGGGTAGTTCACCAAACCAAATGAAACATTCAGAAATGCATACTAAGGGTCCAGTTTCTTTTTTAGTATCACTTAAGTTAACCCGGAAAGTTCCAGGTTAAGTAAAATACATATTTATGATTATTTGGACATTTCATCTTTTCATATCCGATAGTTAAATTCTGTAAACCAAGTGCATTAGAACAGTTGGTCCTATTTTTATTGTTTCAGTTTCCGAGAATCATTATTATCACCCATTAAAGCTTCCATTTTGTGCCTTGGTGTAAGGTGATTTACGTCCTGGATGCCGAAAATTTCGTTTTTTCTTGAAGGACTATGCGGAAGGTGGCTAACTAGCTGAAACCTGGGGTCAAGTCACTCATTATAATAGACTACACACTCAAGTCCTTATTTATAAGAAGTGATAAAAAGCAGTGATTGAGGATTTTTCATGACATATAGTGTAATTTGGCTTCGGAGTATCTTCCATTAGGTAATTTTAATTTAACCCATTGTAATAATAGCTGGCCTACATCGCTGTACGTATTACTCCCTGGCGTTACCATACTTACCATTCATATTTCATTGGCTAGCACCTACTAATGTCGAATCCGATCGAGTATGAATAGAGTCATGTGAGGATGAATTTCGCCAGTGAAACATAGCTGCCTGTCTCCTAAGTTTAATGGATATATCTACAATGTATTGAAATAATGGCTAAGTTAGTCAATTTAATTAGAACTGCGTGAGAAATGGATTTTAATGGCCCCTTTATGTGATATTTTTATGACAAAAAAAGTGGAAGTAATCACTCCCTAGCTGAATTAATTACTCCACGATATTAATGATGTAACACACATTGTTTGGTACGCTTCATTTTTTCATTCAAAGATAATTTAATTTTTTATCAGGGTGATCAAGGTGACGCATATTTGCCGCAGGGAATGCTGACATTTCAAGGCTCACCTTTGAGTGAATCCCTGGATGAATTTAAGAGTAAAGCTCATATTTTTGCGTCATTCGCTTTGCCAGCCTCACAACCTAGCGTTAAAGTTTTAGCTTGTTAGCTTCGGGTCCGTGTTTACCTTGCCACAATAGCGCTTCAGCTATTCATGCGTTATTAATTGTGCTATATGTGGAAGACGCGGTCTGGAAAAAGCTTGAAAGGTAGGAGAATAATTTTATTTCTGAAAAATAACTCGAAGTTTTCAATATTTTTTGAAAGCCACTCTGATTCATCGCTCTGGAATATAGGAATAGCTGATCTTGACATTATTTAAAGGTTACTCGCTGCCTGTTTTAAGGTCACAGATCATTATATTTCGTCCAGCATATTGCTCCTCATCTGTGTTTTCCAAAAGTATTAATTCCTATAGATTAATTTCTAATGCATAATTGAAAATAAGTAAATTAATTGGAAAAATTAAGGGATTATTTGATTTTATACTCGAAATGAACCTAATCTATAAACAAAAAGGATCCCAGGAGAGCCTAATGGGCATTGCGAATCGCCTGTTTTTCACCAGAAAGGAGTAGGATTAAACCGGCGCAGGAATCATAATTAGCATAAGTAACCCTCTTAGAGTATCGTTGCTGAATAAAAGCCTTTAACCTAATGGGACTCCTGAGTTCAAATGTGATATCTGGAATCGCCCAACTAAGCTTCTGAACTTCGAAGAAACGCTGCACTCCGAATTACATTTAACCTTTTAAGTCCCCAAAAATATTTCTGCCGCCTTATCTTTGTTTGGTGCTTCGGCTTTTCCTTATTTTTTGGGGTTTAGATACCTGTGCGCCTGTATACATGTCCTTCTGAGCGCGGGGCGCTTTAATATAGAGACCTTTGTGGCCGCTGCACCGTGGCAGTGATAAGCTCGGAAAGCCCTTGTTATAGCTCTTCCATTGTTTTTCCCCACCTTTGCATTCCCTGGATCCCTATCTCCCTCCCTTTATTCCGACTAGATTTTTTTCCTTTGGCTTCCCCCTACCCTTTCTTCCACCGCGACGAGATTTATTCCCCCTTCCATTCCCTCCTTCCGTGCACGAGCACCATTTCCCAAGCGCCTCTCTCTCTCTCTATCTTTCTCGTTACACCAATGGCGATCTCCGCGTACGTGATGTGCCCGCGGATCTCCCCGGCCCAAGTGGCCCGGGGACAGACGTGTGACGGCCTTGAGGCCTCCGCCCCCCCCCCCTCAAATACCCCCGGTCACCGCCTCCGCCTTCTTCCGCTTCATAAAACAAAATAAAAAATCTCCCTCTACCGCGGTCCGCAGTCTACTAATAAACGAGTGACGTTTCATGGAGGCCGGTAGGGTATTTGGAAGTCTTTTGAGGGATATTTGTCGTGTGATCCGCGGAGATTCGCGAGGTGGAGGTGTTTCGGTCCGTGGAGAATAGGTGGGGGAAGGGGGAACGCCATGCGACGAGTCTTATCGTTCCCCTGGGTGACTCGCGATCGTTTCTTGTGCCATGCCTCCACCTCTTCGTCGTCTCTACCCCACCCCGCACTCGGCTTCCTTTCATTTTTTCCCCTCCTTCTTCCCTTTCTTCGCCTCAACCTTTTGTCCTACTTCTCCTCCGAGCTCAGAGAGTTAGTCCAAGACAGTGAATGCAAAGGCTTGAATTAATCTAAAGCGTTTTCGTGCCTTTACACGTTAATCCGATGGAAAAGCTAAGCTTTCTACTGTACGTGTACATTATCCTGGTTTGTGTAATGCGAAAGAAGATTTATAACGCTCACGATATTTGTACCATAGGTAAGCTTAAGCGTTGCCACCATTTCCTTTCCTCTTCTTTCTCTGGCATCAGCAACTTTGAATTTAGGTTAATGTGAGATTCATGGTTTTGTGCATATACGCTCTTAGAATACAGCGGGTATTCAATCAATAGCAATACATAATATTTTGAGCAGAGAGAGACGGAATGCAGTGAGAAGTTGTATGAAGAGTTCAGTGAGGAGGGAATTCTTCAATCCCAAGGAGCATAATCTAAAGAAGGTGGGAGAAAAAGAGGAACTGTATAAGAATTCTGGAGTCATTGAATCGTCATTTCCGATTGTGGTCCATTGGAAGGAAAAGAAAAGTTCTTCTCGTTCGTTTATCCCCTCCTCTTTTATCTATCCTTCGCCGTATCCTATCAACTTCCGTCGCTTACCCTCCTCTCCCATCTGACGTACCGCGCCAATCATCCCAAAACATTCCCCTTGCAGGACCTTGACCGTAGCGTACATCACCTGTACCCTTTCTCGTTTTTTTTTCGCTCAATCCATGACGAGGGTATTTTTTAGGATCACGCATCGTTTATGTGAGAGCGGGCCAGGAATATTTGATTTGGTTACCCGCTTTTCTATTTGCTGGAAGAGAGAGCTCTCTCTCTCGACCCGTCCGGCACGATTTTATGACTAATGAGGTGGGGGAAGTATTGAGGTGGACAATTGGGGGAGGGAGGGATCAACGGGAGGGAGTGAGTTAGTGTGGTACTTCGCGCTTCTAGTGTGTTTTGAGGCCTCTCGTCTCCGTCGAGAGTCGACCATCCCCGTCGGACGAAAACGAGTCCCTCGCTCGACTGGTATCCGAACACGCGGCCACCGACATTCCGCCCCGGCGGCGTGAGTGCCCTTCACGCCGCCGGCGTCCTCTCATTATATCCTCGACGACGACAAAAGGCGCCTCGATCTTTTCGGACCCTAGAGAAGTGGTGACAATCTGCGATGATGCACCGCACCAGTGGCCCCCGAACTTTCATTGTTCCTGTGAATGGAAGACCTAGATTTCAATGGCATGCGGCGAGCGCGCAGTCATTTTTTTATAGAAAATTAATATTTCACTGGGCGAAAAATGAAAAATTCTGAACACCCATCTAATCGGAGATTTTGGCTATTGAGCCTACGATGGTCATCTGCCACTTGAGCATCGATTTATTTTCCGACGTTGTTAGCCGTAAATGTGGCCCGGTTTAATTAACCGCTGGCTATTAGCCGTGGACATTAATTGGTGGCAGCACCTCGTACCCTAATTGTAAAATATTATTAAAAGGCACAAGGTGCTCATCCCTCATCTTTCAAACCAGCCCTGGTTCTGCAGGTATCGTAATTATAAAATCCACTCTAAACCGTAATTAATTTAGCATTTCAACGTGAAATCGTAATTGTGTGCATCGAAACATCAATTTTACCATAAAATTTCTTTCCGAGCATACTTTTATCGTTTTGAGGTGTCGCTATTGTCTGTCTAGTAATGTATTGAATCAAAATTCCCTCGCGCATTGGTTTCCAACGGAACTTATCAGTTGTCATTTTTTAGATATTTTTCCTGCATCAACTGTTGCGGAGATTTTTTCTAATCTAGTATGCTTCTTCAAATTCACTCGCTCAGTCAAGAAGCCGAATGATTTCTTCGAAGCAAGATCAGCCCTCGTTTGAATGTGAGCATTTTCTTTTAAATGCAAGTCTCTGGAACTGCCGTTTTCTTTCCGAAAACCAATGGTGAGGCAAGGCCATGGAATTCAATGATGGAAGTTCACAACAAAATTTTCTGTGTTGGTGCACAGATGTAATGGTATTTGTTCTGAGTAACTGGGTCCTTGCTAAACAGGGTTATGTTAGCAATGGTCCGTATAAATCAAGCGACAAGAGAAACGGAACTTTCTCATGCATTATTGGCTCCAAGAAAGAGAAGGAGGCTTAGTTGAGACAGAGATATGTCGCTCTTTAAAAAGCGTACATTGTCGTGCGCAGCCATCGTATGGTTGTTGGTTAACTGTGGAAAGTCTAAATTTATAAAAGCTGAAATTTTTTTCCAATAAAAATGCACCTGTTATGCTGTTCTATCTAAATATGGAATAATCATGGCCGATTGAGGGCAGGTGAAAGAGTTTATGAAATTATTATGTCGGTGAGTGTTAACTGGAAGTTGTTAAACTTCACAAATAAAACTTTCCGATTCATCAAAATCTCATTGAACGCTATATGGAGAGAGTTTCATAAATAATCGTTTGACCAACTTTATCATTCAGCCGCAGGCGCAACGGAGGCCGGAGCTGGCGATCACAGTATCTCCGACCACTGAGCTACGGCCTATATATGTACTTCGGCGCTGCGCCGCGGAAACAACCTTTCAATTAATATTTTGAAATTGCGCCGGGATTAATTTGATCCCCCTCGTAGTTCGGCCTGTAGTTAAGCCCATTCACACCCCTCCCAACGATCCTATTTCGTGGCGCCTCGCGATTTTTGAATCGGCGAGGAGCTGATTCCTTTTGCGAGGGGTGGCTGTACTAGGATGCTGCCAGGATAATGAGATATGCGGACGGTGAGGATAACATCGGACCCAACGGCACGTGTGTTTACTCATTGTCTCTCGTAATTGGGGGAATCAATAGGGTCGCACTCGGAAAATCAGTTCAGCTTGTTGATTTCATTCAGCGCCATGTTTTCCGCTGCGTTCACTTGAGTACACGAATTTATTATCGTTGGAGGTGGAGGAATTCATGATTGTAGCCATTTTTTATTTTTCAATGACTAGTATTCCGGATAAACCACAATGATTGGGCCTAAATTCACCGTAAAACGTAATTAAAATCCTGATCATTTCACATAAATGCCATTTCGATAATCTGGTTTTACTATAGGGAATTATAATAAATTGTTTCATAGGTTTTGCCGACAACCATTAGTTGACCTTCAAATTTATCTGGTTCTAACCGCCATTACTGGTTTGAACTGTCAGCAGTAGCAGAAACGCTGGGCAAAGTGTTGTCGAATCAATCCAACGGTCATGTAGCGAACCTGATGAATGTATAAATCATTTGTTGCTTCATTTTAACACTCAGATCGCACAAATACTGCAGCAATAAGATTTTGTCGAGGTTAACGAAACTACTGTAAACTCTATTTGAAAAGCATCTGGTGGTAGAATTTTATACGCCCATGTCTTTTCGCATCATTGACTTCCATTGTTATGGGGAATATTAGAGAAAGATGTTTCCTGGGATAGCTAATTCATTACAGCGATGCGCACGAGATTTTATTTGAACTTATCAATTAATAGCCAAGTAGGTACTTTTCGTGGCAGTTGAATTTTTTAGTATTTACTAGATCGTGACTTTTCAATCTATATTGAATACACGGGAAAAAGTGTTTGCCTTTGAATATTTTTCTCCAAATTTATTTAATCATTAAGCACCTACATTGGTGCATGATTGTTAATACCTTATCAGTATGTAATATGATGAGGATATAATATCTTCAATATTTCTTCCTTTGTATGGCGAATGCAATATTGAGCCAGAAATTGACCATTAGAGCGAAAAACAGATAATGGATTTCTTCTGTTTGTGTTGCTAAGGAAACTTCGTAACAAGTAGTGAATAATATATGAAAGAGATAAAAAGTAAGCACTGCCCTATCACGAACACCATTGACTTCGATAATGACTAGGTATCTATTAATGGGAGAGTGGATGACCACAATTTTGGTTGTAATTCGAGCCCTACTGTGTGTGTGTGTCAGATTTCTCCACAAAATAAATCGATTATAGATGGTTCATTTAGTAGATTTCAATAAAAAATATATTTAACGATCGCTGGCGCTATCGCTGAACCATACAGCAGATCGTTTAGGGGTTAAAATTTCACAATCGGGTGGAGCCTCAGCACAACTCCCCAGCTAAGTTTAAGAATTGTGATGAGAACATGGACAATTTGAAGAAATTAGTGTGAAAACTATTTGACCACCTAAGAAACCAACTTTGAAGTTGAGAAAATTTTGATGATTGTTTGCGGAACACAAACCGTTTTCATTTTATTAATACAGTTTGTACTTGATCGTGTTTGCTACTGTTTTAGCTACTCGGTTACTCTAACCATGTCGTGTTGACGGGGATTCAAAAACGTTTCCTTCAATCTTATAATCCAGTGAGATTGTAGAGGAGCGAACTGAGAAGGCTGCCGAGATCGCTTAAATGCATAGGGCCATTCTCATTAATGCTTGGGTGGTCAGTGAGTACACTACGACAACCGTCCCTTCCAACGGTAACCCAAAGAGAGAATACAAATAATTCTGTTTTTAGACATATAATCAATTGTATCAATTTGTATGGATGTACGTTAAAGTTTTTATTTTAATTTTTGTTCGTAACCTAATTCATTTTGCTCGTATTTCGAGGGAGTAGGCGCTAATCAAGTTCCCACTAACGAGTGTTTACTGTACATGTTTCTCACCGTTACCGGTAAATCAACTCGGAATTAGCGATTTTTCCATTAAAATCGGGGAATTTCAAAAATCGAGCTAATCCAACAACCAGGTATTCAGGGACCTCGAGGGATGCATCAAGAGGTACGACGCAGGAGTGTTGATTAAAATTGGCAGATTCAAAATTTACGCAAATCCTAAATATGGCCGTGCGATTTCTTCAAAAAAGAAGCATTTACTCTGGGGCACGAGAATTTTCGTCAGATATTACAGGATTTAAGTCGGCCGGAAAGGTAGAAAAATACTGCCTCGGGGCGAGATTCACGATTATGAATGTGTACGGGGCGCTCAGGAAATATCTCGGGCAGGTACCCTCGCCGGTGAGATCACGTGTATGTACTTTTCACGCTTCCTCTCCGGGTGTTTCGACGATGATTAGGGACAAGTGGCAGAGAAGACGTCTATCCCCCAAACCCCTCCACGGTAACTGACGACATCCAGAGAGGGGGCCACCTAAAGGAAAAAAATATAAAAACACCCGCTCCCGCTCCCTCTCTCTCTCGGCCCTCCTCACAGCGAATAAGGAATGAAAGGAGGCTCCCGCTGGGTCTGAAGACCCGACACGACGAGGGCCGGGAGAGCGGCGCCCACCTCCGTCTCCACTCGGAACAGGATAAACATCCCGCCGCGGTCTTCTCGCTCCGAGCCCGCCCTTTCCCCCTCCCATCCTACGACATCTGCCTCCCGCCCGGCGTCAAGAGCTGCTGCTCTGAGGAATTGAAAGAATTCTAGATCAAAGTTTTGTGTCAAGGGGGCCGGCGGGGGTCGGTTTTGAATGGACGAAGGGGTGAACGAGAGAAGGACCAGTAGGAGGTTTGCGTGACGTTGTTTACAGTCCAGTCGTCGGGCCGAGGTCATTCGGTTCGGAGGGCAATCCTTGGAGAAGGAGTTTACGGAGCATGTGAGGGATCAGGATTGAAAGGAACGCGTCACAACTCCCGCAGATCATTAGCAGCGAGCTTGTTATTTTCTGTACTTATGGACCGGAAACACCATTCGTGTTGTTCCTTAAGAACTTCCGGAGCTTAGACTAAATATTTAATTCCTATTTGGCCATTTTCCGGTACTTGCGTTTAAATCCCGAGTGTAAACTTGCTAGTGTAACTACGTGTAATGCGTATCGCGCCCAGAAAAGCAGTGAATGGTCGTTAGTCAGAAGTGATAAAATCCCAAAATCATTTTAAAAAGTTAAAACTCCTCTGGTATGCTATGAATTGCCAATGAGACAGTTTTGGTATGTTAATATCACTTTACTTGCTTATCACAGAAGAAACCATACCATTCTTACTTTACGGGGGTTTATCTTAATATCGCAATAAGAGATTAGTCGACATCGATTAAGTAGTAGATGCAGTTATCTGTGCAGTAAGAGTAGGAACCGTTCTATAGTAAAACTTGAAAGTAAATTGCACAAAGCAATTGAGGCTATTACACTATGGTATCTTAGCATTGTGGAAGCTGGGGATGCTAATTTTTATGGAAAACTTAAGCGTCGCATTTTCGGGTTACACATCGCCTTGCATGAAGAGTAATCATAGAATGGATGACACTAAGTTGAACTCGCGGTGCGATTAGAGCATCTATTGCAAAATATCATGTTCCGATGGATATAAAGGAAATTTTTTTCAATATGATATTCAAACTTCTCGAGTCTCATCTTGCCTCATTAACGGTTCCAATGTCTAAAAATTTTTGCAATCCAAAACACAATTTAAAAATATGAACCAACCTCATATTTCAGTAATATTGTATCGCACTGGACACTTAAACTTCCTAAGATTGAATGTAAAATATGGTCGGACGACGGGCGGAATCAAGTCGCTTTTAAATGAAATAATTTCCAATAAAACTTGAAAGTAGGATCTGTTACCGACGATAATAACCGTGGATTATACCTGTATGAAGTTGAGTATGTACTGTGCTCATTGGCGGTGAGGTATAATGAACTTGACAATAATTATTGAGCATACCGATAAATATCGGCCATATTGCCTATCGTTAGTTCATATCTATATCACATGTCGTCTATATCGTCCACATCTCGACGATATTAAGTAGAGAACTGAAACAATCTTCGAAGTAAGATAATGAAGATGACGATTTTGAAAATACCTGCCGGCCAAGAACTTCGATAAGCCTACCTATTTATGGGTTCCTAAATATTTTTAAATGCCAAATTTTTTCATTTGTACGTAACTGTGGGCCCACAATAGCTTATGTACATTATTTATTTAAATACATTCAATTAGAATTTTTCTTTACCCATTGAAGTGATGAAAATTTAACTTTTTGTTTAATTTAATGACCAGCAGGTTTCTTAGTACACCTGTAATTGCAAAAATGTTATTCAAATACGCGAAGTAATAGTATGTATACACTGAAACTTCTCCAATACGTCCAATGCAAGCTCGAAATATATCGTCAGTGGGCTTATGCACGAATTTTTTGCATCACTGATTGATATGAAAAAATAACGACAGATCTTATTAGATATATAAGTATATCGATATTGCGTTTCATTGCTCAGCTCTAAAAAACTTAGTGGGAGGGGGTGTGTAGGTCGGCTAATGAAGGAATAAAGTGGCTCGCTGACGAGATAGCCAACGGAGTGCGGAGAGTTGCTGGTCGAATCAATCTTTGGCTCGCGAACTGTTGGTGACGGCGGCAGGTGAAAATTGAGATGCGTGAGGGAGCACTGGGCGGGTCCCGCGTCTCGGGAGGCCACTCCGCCCCCACCGCCGTCCAGGTCCGCCACGACACGACGGCTTTCAACGGGGGACGGGCGATATGGCTGGGGAAGGAAGGGCGCGGTGGTTCGAGAGGGTGTCGACGATGGTGTGGGGGAGGGCGAGTTGTGAGGCTCATGGCGAACGAGTGATCACGGCCAGGGGTTCCCGGAGATCGCGGCGGCGAGAATAGATATATATATTCCGAAGCCTCTCCGGAAGATGAATTATTCAGGAAATATCCGCCCATTCCACACCATCTCCCTCTCCAACCCCCTCCCCTCCCGCGTCGCGGAAAATCCCACCCCCACGTCCGCCCTCCTCGTTTCCCCACGCGCTCCGGAGAGAGATCCACCACACATTTCGGTCGCCCCCCCCCATTCACCCGCTTTCCATCTTTCACACTCTCCCACACCAACCCCCACGACTGCTCCTCCCATCTTCCTCTACCCATCTCTCTCTCTCTACCCTCTCTTCCCATCCCTATCTCTCTCATACACACACACCTACCCTCCTCCTGCTCTTCTTCTTCCTCCCCCTCGTAGGAGCAAATATTTGAAGAGAACCAATTCTCCCTGTATGTGTCGGCTGGGAGGGGATGGTGAGGGGTGGGAGTGGTGGAGGAAGAGGGTTTATAGAGAGTCGGGACGGTGGGGGAGCGCTTTAAGGAGGGGGGTAGGTGTTCGTGGCGTAGTGAGGGCGTAAGAATACTGTGGGGAAGGCAGGGGGGAAGGGGAGAGAGGGATTTTTAGAGGCACGACTCGCGGAAAAGGGTGCGGATGGTGGGGGAAAAGGCGGGCGGTGGGGAAAAAAAAGAATAAGCCGTCGGAGAAAAATACGTCTCCATTTGTAGCGGGTAAAATGCGGAGTTTTTTTTCGGAGACGGGGTGAAAGAGGGTCTCCCTTGCACACAGTTCAAACTCCTCACCCCTTTGCTCGCCCCCTCCCTCCCCATATAACCCTCCCCGTCTCTCATCTCTTCCCCGCATTCTCGGACCACAAAAAAACCGGGTAGGGAGAGGCTATGACGGAGGGGAGGGTGGGGATGACGGTTATGAGGAGGCGTAGTCGTCCGCGCGCGCTGACCCAACCTTCACTATCTACCCTACTCATCCCACTTCCATAAACTCTCTCCTTCCCTCCCTTCTCTCTGCTTTTCATTATCTCTTCCTTCTTTGCCTCTCTTCGTCTCGAGCATCCCCATCTCCCCATGGACTGAATACTCCCCCATCCACCTCCAATGTTAGCACCACTTGTACCTTATATTCTCCTGTCCTTGAAGCTCCGTTCCCCGCTCCGCCACATTCCCTCCGTAATACCACTCATTATTTTTCCCTTTGTTCTTTTTCCCTCCATTTTCTGGCACTCCCCGTTCGATAATCTCGCATAGTTTAGTGCATATCGGTTGTTAATTTCCCAACACCCTTCCTCTCGTTCATTTCCACTTCAGTTTTCCCTTTTAATGCGTTACCACTGCTGGCGTGGCCGTTTTTTCGAAAACGTTATGTACTTGCCTATTCTTAAAGTTTCGCTGAGTTTTTTTTTCACCCGCTGATTTTTGTTTCCCAATCCAATGCCCACGAGAATGAATTCTTGTTTGAGAAAAGGAAATATTTATCACATGACTGTCTTTCTTAGCCTGACCAAACCGTTATTAACTATGAGCTCGTGTTATCTTTATTATGTATTTATTAAATATGCTTTTGATGGTTTAAGAAGAAAGAATACTATTGGTACAGTTGAGAAAATTGTTTTATATCGCACGTTCGAATCGACTAGTTTTCTAAGACAATGTTTTGACTACGTTCGTCGATAAGCTTTATTTAGGCTAAGTTAAGAGTTCTCGCTCAGGAATCGTAACTCATTTCTGGTTATCATGGTCACAATTTCCAAGCTAACAAGCGCTCAGGCTATCGATTTATAATCTACCATTTCTCTCTAAAATTGGACCAAGTCACCATTATCACTAGAAATCCATCACATACTTGTTACCTACTCTTTTGTCCATTGCAAAATTAGTGTTCTCCAAGAAATATTAAACGTTTATAGGAATCCGAGCTCCATTTTTTTCAGACATTAGAAGATTCCCGAAGGTGAGAGCAGTATAATTGAAAGTTGTTAAAATGACATTAAGTTCCCTGCAAGGAAAAGGCCTACATTAGAAATTTCAAGCAATAAGCTTAGATTCCTCATGCATGTTTTAGTAATTTTCCGGATAGGGGCTAAGACAGTTGTGAGAGTTGGCCAGAGCGGTAAAAATATTAGCAGAAATCAGCATCCATATTGGTAAGAGCGAAAATATAGAACATTCTGTGTTGAAAGAGTAACCATACTACAACAAAAGAAAAAGATTTTCAAATTGCGCCTTTCGAATACAGCAGTTTTTGTTGGACAACAACAGCGCTTTCATCTTAGTGTTGTTAAACTTAAAAGCACACGCTCCTATTTTCATTATTATTTCCTCGATCTTTGGGCTGTGGATAGTCGTTATGTAATTATGTTTATTGCTTGTAAAACACGATCCATTATTTGCACCGTCCGTCCGCTTCTGATAAGTCATCATTAACGTCTGATGTTACGTCCCATCATCCACTCGCAACACGTGTGCCGCTAAACACAAAATGATCAACAGCATGCCATTCTGCTCTTAACCTCTTGTCGATGCCTCTCACTCAAGCCCCTCCCATCAAATACCATTCATCTTTCATTTTTCGCCTACTCTCGTGCCTCCCTATATCTCTCCCTCCCCCTCCACAACCCCGGCCACTTCATCATTACCCTCAAACACACACACACCCCCACACTCCTCTTCCCTTCACATACTCTCCTCCTTCCACCCGCAATCTCAGCATACTTTAATCTCCTGAGCGGTGTTGCCGAATTGCCGCTTCTCCTCCTCACCACCCACTACTTCTTACTTCACCCCTCCAGTCCAAGCACCCTTCCCTCTGCCCCCTCCTCCCTAAGCCGTCCACGTTTCCTCCTCTACCTCCCCTCACTCGTCTAGATCCCTTTCTGCACCCTCCCGCTTCTCACCCACCCTCCTCCCGATGAACTTCTTTGTGACCGCTTTTTAATCCGCGGCCCTTTTAACACCTCCGAAGCCGGAACAAAGGTCTATCTTTCTCTTTTCCTTTCGGGCTTTCGTCGTTTTAAAGCCCTTCCCAAGCACTCCATCCTTTTCTTCTCCGCAAACGATTTTTTTTATTGGCCGCCGTGCGGCGGTGGTGCTCCCACTGATAATTCGTTTGATGGTTATTCATCAGCAGGTTTTGATGTGGCGAAACGAGTTTTGAGGAAATACATTTTTTTCTCCCACCATTCCCTTTTTATCCTGGTAGCCAAACGGATCCTTAGGAAACGGGAAACTTTTGCGAGAAATTTCCGCAGGTTCGCACGTCCAAAATTTGTTCCAAGGCGATCGTAAAAATAAACACCAATATAACCCCCTTTAATTACGGCAGCGGACCAGGAGGTGGTTCTGAAATTGGTTTACGTCAGAGTTGTGGCGAATTCCAGGTCTTCTAGCTCATTAAAGACAAATCGTGCAATACTTCCAATTGCACATCAGCGCTTAAGACGAAGTTTTTATAAAATTTATCTGCCCTGATGTAATCACCTCAAAGTTCACGATTGATCCCTCTCCGTCCACGTTATTTAATTCACCTTATGTGAAAATGATTTATTTTGTCTTAACAAAAATCTGATATTAATTGACAACTTAATTAAATTATTTCCACTATAAATTTGTGGCACAATTATGGCAGGATAAAAAATTAATTGATTTTTTTGGTGGGACATAATTCAATCATTAAAAAATTAACCAATTCATAAAGTATTTAATTATTTACTACTATAATCGTCTATCAAAAACACTCATTTTCTTGTATATTTCCATAAATTAGATCTTTTCTTTCATATTTGGGGACAAATACGCATTTAATATGTCATATTTTTCCTTATTTTTAATTCTCATTTAATATTAATTCTCAGTAATAACCTGGTGATAATATAAATATAATAATAAGCTGGATATCTATAAACCATTTTTTCAGCGATATTTACCCATATGTGCAATCAAATTGCTTTTGATCAATAAATCCGCAAATATTGCTCTTCAAATGTCAAACAGTTCAAACATCTCTCCCCAAAATGCCCTTCAAACAGTTCAGAAAAAGGGACATTAATGTAAAGGTTTACAATATTTTAATGGATGCTGGCTTTCTCAATTGATTCTCTCCCTCTTGGTATCACAATCATACCCATTTATTTTTATAAATTGCAACTCTTCAGGTTAAATCAACCCATTCCTACCTTTCCATGGGCCAGAGATTATTTGTCGGATATAACTTTCGTATTAAATTCGACAGTAAATCTTTCAAACTATTGGTAAATGTCGTCTCTCCGATATTATTGGGGAAAAATTCCAGCAAACTGTTTTTTTAATGCTATAGAGTTGTCCAAGTAGCAGCAACATATACAATGGTATTGTGAAATTGAGTTCCCGCATCTGATTTGGCATCACTTTCAAAATCATGTGACTAATTCTCTCATAGAGGGCGTGAAACTTACAAAAAAAATTCATTTTATTATTAACCCAAGCTTCACTAAACCATCCCGATTACATCATCACAATTCTTCAAAATGCTACTCCAAGCCGGAATATATTTCAGTGCTCGTATTATACGAGTGCGTACACTTAGAATTTAGTTAACTTGTTTCAAACTTTTAATTACAATTTTCTCCAGAGCTTTAGAGAATAAACGTCAATGAGGCTATCCTTAAGTGATCCCATAGTGAGTACATCTCTCGGCCATTTTCCCGAAGATTCCGGGCTTAAACCTTGGTGTTGCCTGTGGACACCCCAGTTAAACCCATAACATATGATTTTCAGATTTTCGGGGTAAATCGGAGTCGGAACAGCGAGAGTAATGAGTCCCCTTTTTAAAATGTGTAGATATCACGCGAAGTGGTCTCTACCGGCTAATATTAAGCTCAACTTCAGGTTACTTTTTGCGAAGGGTTGGTGCGTTAACGAAACCTTTCGGAAGCATGTTATTGATATTATACAAAGGAGTTATGAAACTTTCTCGTCAGTACATCGCGTCCTTCAGTTCAGTCAGCACGGGGCCACTTGTTAAAATATTTTTTGAAAAATATTCAGTCAAAATACATTGTGCCTCGAAGAGTTGGCCTTCGAATGCCTGTTGGATGAAAATTTCCATTTAATGACTTGCAAGACCACATTATCAAACCTAGGTATTACTAAGTTCTAAATTATTTATAATTTTTTATAGCAATTATAATTGTACGTAATGTCTTTATAACCTGATTATGTAGTAATAGAGGTGGCTGAGGTTCGCAGGAATGTGATTTTAAAATGTGAGAAGTGTCGAGTGGTGTCGAAGCAATTCTTGGTGCACCACGTGACTCTCCAGTCATCAATATAGAGCATTTCGATGGATTCCAAACATATTCCCTGATTACAAGAAATGCAGTATATTCCATGGCATTTACTTTTAACGGAGCCATCCGCTAGATGCACTGAAAATTTATACATTTTGCATGAAAATATCATTCGCCATGATATGTTTCCATTTCAGCATTTTAACCATTAAAAGAGCAGGCATACTTTCCGTAAAGAACCTTAAGCTTTCGTAAATTGAACGTTTTTGAACGATACTCTAAAAAGCGAACTTTAAAGAAGAGTTTTAATGCAGGTACAGTATGTAACAGTTATGAAGGAATATTTCATTGGATGTGCTCATCAATTAACGTTTGCGTTTTCCAGACATTTTACTTGTATTTTCGTATTCCCAGTACTATATAATAGCTTAGAAAGCTTCCATTGTACCGTCTGCATTCCCGAGTTTTCATGTATATTTTCCGCGAAGAAATATTTCATATTGTCCTCAACACAACCACACGCACACTCGCGCGCAGTTGTATCGATCAGACTTTTCTTTCGTGCGGTGAACGGGTTGAATTTTTGGGAAAGTGCTTGTGGAACGAATGGGCTCCTTCCGCCGACTCTCCGCGGCCGAGCCGGCGGAAGCCCGACCCGTCCAGTTGGGCGCCTAGGAGCGGCCCATCCGACACCAGTGGCCCACGGAACCCCTTCGCGCAGATTAATGAGGCGGAGAGGAAGCGAGGCGTCGAAACGAGGCAACGGATCTCTCCCGTCCTTTGTTCTCACCCGATCGGCGCTTGTCTTTTGTTCGTGTTTTTATGGCCGTAGAAAAAGAGTAGGTAATAAAAGAAAGGACTTTTTGTGGTTGAAGGGTGCGATGGGAGGCGAATTCGGGGGTAAGACGCGTTGATGGGAGGGGAGGCGCCCGCGATGCGTCTCCTTCAAAGATCCTCCCGACGATATCGGCAAATCAATCTGTGGGGTGTGTCAAGTCATCTTTTCCGATGCCTCGATACCTTATCTGAACGACGTTTCAGTGCCACTGAATGTCTATCTACTGTATCCTATTAATTTTGATGGAAATTTTCATTATTTAACTGTATGGAAATGCCCCCGTATCAGCAAGTACTATATTTCAAGATCTGGAGGGCTCGCTCAAAAACCTAGATGTAACGAGATGTTCATGTGATGTAAAAATCGCAGTTAAGTTAAGTTGATGAATGACGCGTAGTAAGAGATTATCGGCCTACATTTAAAGAGTACTTTATCCACATAACGGACATCTACAATGTGCAACAATCTCTGAAATGTACACATTTAATTTTCCATTTATTTTCTAATAGCTGCAAATTGCGGATACTGCATCAGTGGCTTATGGAGCACGACTTTAATTTTAGTACTTTAATATGCATAAATATAATTCTTTTTCTTTTTATATTAGATACTCAAAAAATGGGTGTTTACCCTTTGTAGAAACAAGTATACTTATAGTTTAAGATGTAGCTATAAATCAGTGTAATTCGGATACAAGAAATATAATGTGGTAACATACGTTAGGTGAAATTTTTGGACGATATCAGCACGCCGTCGGGTTAAGTTTTTATTTTTGGATGCGCGATACGTCGATGTTTTCGAGTCGCACGAATTTTACCTCTTCCGCGAGCAAGGACATCGCCCGCATCGGAGCACTTTTGATCTCCCGAAATCGTTGAAACGCGATGTTTAAAACTTAAAATGCCGTGTCAGATCTACTCGTTCAACATTCGGAAGGTTAGTAAAGGGTGACGAGGATGCGACGGGGAAGATAGCTCGGAAAGGATTATCGGAGACCGGGAAAGATATCGAAAGGGGGTGAGTGATGGAGAGGGACCGCTCGATTTCGTTCGCAGTGGGAGCGTATAGGGATGGAGGAGGGTACGCGTGGGATGAGGAAAAAAGTAAGTCCCCGTTGTTCTTTTTTTGTTATATTTTCTTCATTTTTTTATCCGTCGGATATTAATTCGGGACGTCTGTCATTTTTACGCCGCCGCGCAAAAGCGTGTTCCTGACGGCTATCCCGGGCGCGGCGGCCGACAAACACCACTTTCTCCCTTCAGCTCGTCCATTGCTCCTCCTCTTCCTTTTCCTCTCTCACTCTCTCTCCCTCACTCTCATCCTCCCCACATCACCCTTCTCTTTCTCTCCCTCCTCCCCTCTTCAGCAGTCAAAAGAGCCAAGGGCTCTTCGACGGCTCGGAATTTTTCACCCTTCATTTTTTTCCTCTCTCTCTCTGGTCCCCACTCCATATATCCAGATGGACGTCAATTATGGGGGATACAAAAGGAGATATAAATTATGAGCCGATCTTTTCTCCGTCGAGGTGTCCGTGAGCTTGTTGTTCGGACATCGCATGAGGAGAGAGGGCCAATTACACGTGAAATTCCCGCTCGGCGGAGTCACGGAACGGTGATTAGCTGTCCGAATGATCTCCATCGCGTCCTCCTCTGTCTTCGGACCCTTCCTCGCCCCCCCTTCCGCCCTGCGTCTCTAGCAGTCGAAACCCATTTGTCGGAAGCACTTCGTAGAGTGAAGTTCCCCCAAATTTCGACACGAATTTCCGTTAGAGTAATGATCCACATCAATACTTTCTTGGGCCATATTCTAATAGAGATGTTGTTCCAAGATATGATTCCACTTCTTCACGAATAATTTCCTCAAGGGTTAAAAATGATCGTCCATTTGGATTAGAAAAACACGCGGTAGTCATAAATGTAATGGTGAAGGTTATGAGAAAACTGCTGCTGAATCAAAATTTCCGAAATTTTTGTACCCAGTTTGTTTAAATAAGAAAATGTATCAACACAAAAAATCACCATACAAAGTACCGGACAAAGTGCAATAAATGTATTCAATTTCCCTCTATTAAACATGGGATAAGACACGTATGGTTAATAAATGATTTACATTTAAACTACCTGCTCGTTTGACGTAAATATTTTTAGAGAAAGTTTTTTTCATTTATTTACCCTGGTCACCGCTTAACTTTACTGTACTATCACTATTCTCATGGCAAAGTATCATTTCTCAGTGACGTTAAAACTGAAAATAGCGGAGATGGTGGATGCAGATAGGTCCAAACGCTTTCGGTGTGACTGTAAAACAAATTTAAGCAAATAAAACCACTTGAGCTGCCCTCCTCAGATTTTTTGACTCCAAGTGCTTCATTGAACATTTCAATTCTCGGTCAAGTACTTCTGTACCGGCTCCAGCGCTGAAATAATCGTCACGTCAAAGGCCCTTTTGGATCCAATTGTCGGAAGGAGGACGGAAAGACACCCTCGAACGGTTATTGGAAAATATAATCCCAGGCCGAGGGCAGCGAGAGGGAAAGAAATTGTGCCCGGCGCCTGCTGCCGACGATTAACGGTGACAAGAGACCACGTGACCAGCGGACCATACGCTTCCCTCATTTCCTCCCTCCCTCCCTCCCTCCCTCTCTCTCGATTATTTTTTCCATTTCAAAATGCGTCGACGGGCAAACTTGACCCTTTTCTCTCCAGCCCGGGACACCCTTGCTCAAACCCCTTCCCGCTCCCGACATGAGCTTCATTCACTCGCCTAAATGGAAATGTCTTGTAATGAGTGTCATGGTGTTTATATGGATATGGTTCGTATATCCTGAATACGACCTTTAATTTTTATCTCGCTTGTCCGTGGGAACGAGGCAAGGGTAATGACGGGACGAGGGGGTGTGGCGAGCTGAGCGTGGGAGAGGCAATCCCGGGAGGAGTAGAGGTCAGGACGGGGGACTGTTCGAGGGGGGGCCGTGGGGGGGGAAGTTTAGCAACCGGATTGCACACGGGGCTGCAAACCTCCACTCATTAGTTGGGTCACGTGACAATGAGGCCCGGAGCTACGGGGTGTAAGGAGGGTGAGAGTGGAATCGGGAGGGGGATGGAGACTATTTCGCCACAGCCGTAAGCAGTCGTTTAATTAAGCCGAGGGCGAGGGGTGGGGAGGTCGAGGAGTCCCCTTTTACAACGTAGCCTGGGCCTTAAATGGAACACCCCCAGTTTGTAGAGGGGAAGGTGAAATAAAAAAAAATACGTCCAACCGTCGCCCGTACACAAGCGAGCGAAAAAAATATATGTAATTGTCTGAGCTTTATGCCTTTTCGGGACAAAAGGGAGTCGACAAGGAAATAAAACATGTGCCTGTCGACTCGCGCGCGCCCGCGCGCTTTTACATCCAAACTGCTCGTTTATTTTCACATATTATTGTTTTTCGTTTGTTTTTCCCGATTTCCCCGCCCCTAACCCCCACCTTCTTCCTCTTCCCGCTCCCGCTCTCGACTCGCTTCCTGCTCTTTCTACGGCACTTGTCCTGTTGAAGGAGTTGTGAAGAGAGTTGGTCCGTTTATGAACGTTTAAAATTTTTTGTAGCCCTGAATAAAGTGCGGAAGGGGAGCACGATGGGGCTGGGGAAACAAGATGGCCGTTAAAAGCGATTGCCGCTCAACACGGGGGCGGGTGTGGGTGTGTGCGGAGGGGGGAGGGGTTCATTTGCATGGCCGCCCTCGGTTTCGTCCCATATTTTTCTTTCTTCATCGTTTTTCTTCTCTCGTCCTCTTTGTGTTCCAGTTCGCGATGGGGATTTCTTTTTTTTCACTCTTCTCGCCGCGTCCTCGCGAGAAACTAAATTGATCTCGGGCATCCCTGACCCATGACGTCGTCCGCCAACGCGAGAAAGATCTCGTAGTCACCAAATGCGATGCTGCGCCATGTCATTCATGCAGTACTGCCTTTTGGTCATTCACTTATCGTTGGGGAAAGGTACCCTGCGAGAGATATACTCTACTGAGTATCATTGCGACGTGCTCATTACCTTGTCGCTAATTACTACTTATCGGCGAGTTAAATTCACTCGCTCAGCGATGCGCTCCCCATAACTTCCAGCGAACAAAAAACTACTCGGTGGACTTTTATACAGTATATTTCTATGCTCTTGTCTAATGGTACCCCCATGGGGACTTTCCGAATACTCCCGAACGAAAGATGCTTCCTTTTTTTTCTTGTTTTTAAACTTCGGCAAGGTGGGGAACTAATATGCATGCGGATGTAATGAGGAATAAATGGATAAAACCAAGAGCCAAATAAAAGATAAAACTGCGAGCGTCAATTTTTATTATAACTCTAAACAATATATGTAGGTATAAAGATAGGGTTGTTTGCACTTTTTTCTCTGGTTTTGCCTGCGCCCGAACCTTGCGCCCGTGGTTAGCGCAAATGAATCATAAATTATTGAAAAAAATAAGAAAAAATTAATGACCTTCCCGTTCATTGCCCCCCATTGATTTGATTTTTTTCTAATTAAAAATTGATTATGTATTTTCATAGTTTGCTCTTGAAAACAGAAGTGATGTTTTTGTATGCGGTGTTTTGTTCACGTTCCTTTTATGCCAGTGATTCCAAAATTGTTTGCCTTTTTTTATCATCAGACTAGCGGCAATCGCATCATTAATCCGCATTCATGTAAATGCAAATAAAGAGAAATAAATATAATAAGTCTAACACTCGATAATAATAACTCTCATAAAAAGTCCAGAATTATTCATAACGTAGTAGAGCAGAGAAATCTGCTGCAAAAGTGGAGGATATTTTTGTGGGCCCGCCCACGCAGCATTGCTCATCAAAATAGATTCGTCGCAGGGTATCGTAGCATAGCATCATTTCAGGGGAAGTTAGACTTGACACACTGAGTGACTAAATCATAACACTTCTCGACTGAGGTTCTGAAGCTGTGCTTTCGTTTTCTCTGTTACACCCAACGCGTACTCGAGTCTGCAATCACGACGCGCACACGCTTCCTCACGGTCAAGCACGTTACTTCTCCCGTCGGTTTTCCGTCTCTTTTTTCTTAAGTTATTGAAACTCCCATTCACCTGAGCTTGGCTCCCTTTTTGGCAATGTGCTGAGTTCAAGTCACCGCCTGCTCTCTGCTGACAGCCCTGACGGAGACTTCATTAGCCTTCGTGGAGAACTGACAGAGTTCTGAAATAAATGAATGCCTATATATGTAGCAATGGGCGTTCTAATGGACTAGGGAATTTGGCGTTATAACGGAGAATTTCGTTTTTTCCTAGTTTTTTCGGCGGATAAATTTGAGAGAAAACATATTTTCAGCTTTCTGGGAAGGTTTTTATTGGGCGAGAACGAGTCTGCTGATGAAAGAAAGAGGAAATCTAGTTTAATGTAAACTAAGGAAAAGAAGGTAAAGATGAATTTCACGGAACTTGAGAAAAAATGGCGCGTTAAAAATATTAAATAAGGAAAAATAGAAGTGAAAATCCGACGAGGAAGACCGTAGGATAAATGTAAATGCCAAATATATAGAGCTCAAAGGGGAAAATTTTGATATCAAAAGAGAGGATATTGGATATAAAGAAGAATGGAAAACTGAAGTCAACCAATCTTGGGATTTCAGAACTATTGAGGATGATGGAAAAGTGGTGGTGCCTCATTAAGAATGACTTTACCCCAAAACTATGTTAGTAAATAAAGGATACTTTGCACTGTCCGTGTATAGTACGAATTGGGTTCTTCATTTATATTAATCCTGCTCTAACAAGTCACGTCGGACAGAGCTGAATCATGGTCTTTAGCATGCATGTATAAAAGAACCTTATGTACGTATGTACAAGTGATCTCTGCTAACGCAGTTCGTCTGGTAACCAGCTATTATTCATATCACCTGCAAATAATTCAAATAGCCACAGTAATCATTCACTTTTGAAATACTAATTTTTATTCTTGATTGCTTCATTAAACTGAAGGTTATTTTCAATGTAAACCTACGTATGCACAAACTTATTACGCACGATCTTATCGGAAATTATAGAGAATATACGTTTAGTGTATTATTTTGGGAAAGTATGATTTTCACATCTACAATAATTCTGAGCTTTTGAATGTGATATAAAGTTTTCTTCAGCATCAGATTTGATTTTACTTCTTGAATTGTTTCATATATACTTCTTTTTCAATTCGTGCAGGGTCTTCCTCCGTAATAACTCCCTTCGTGAATTTTTCTCTCCACCTTCGAGCATAACAACTAGCTCTCCCTTAAAACAAGGTTATACGGAAATCCAATTCTTTTAATGTTTTCCACATGCTTATTTCGCTGGCTGATCCTCGCAGGACTTCATTGTCAGTTATTACATCCGTCCATCATCCTCCCGTAGCATCGCATTTCAATTAATTCCAGTCACGCTCGCGCGGGCAGAAGTGCTTTAAATATTCTCGGCTCCAGATTTGAAAAATGAGGAACGGAAAAGGAGTGCGTCGACGCGGTCCAGCATCTCTCGTCGCCGCATTGCACTCCCGCCGGGCTTCGGGGGACGCGATCGTCCCTCCTCTTCCCCCCGTTCCTCCGGTGTGCCGTACCGACCGAAATGGCTACTGCAGAGGGGCGCTGGCGTGTCGTTTGGGTTGCATAACTCTCGGGCGCCCTTTCCCGCCCCTCCTTCACCAAGCTAGCCGCATCGCCGCGTGTCCCATTCGCTGCGAGCCGCCGCCAACGCCGTTGTCACCCGTGATCAAAAGCAATAGCGCCGCATTGATCAGACACCTGTCAAACGTTGTTCGCACCGACGTTCGCATCATAAAACGTCTGGTGACCCCCTCTAGGTGGGAGAGGTGACAGGGTGGAAGGTATGTGGCGCGGTTTTTTGATGCGGAGCCCAAAGCAAGAAATTTAATTCGGGGTATCCAAAAGAAAAAAAAAAGAAAATTTAACCTTTGGAATATGATGCGTGTTGAGAACTCGGTGAATGTTCGTATTTTTTTTGTTTGACTGAAATCATTCGTGAGTTTTTAAGGTTTTTACTGCAGCCGTTCATTCTTTGTACAGATAACCAATTCTATTCGACGATGATTCCTTTACTTTATAAGAGTACGGCGATGTAGTAACCTTCGCTACGATCGTTAGGTCCCGTGTAACGCCTTTGATGACCGTACATGATCTCCAAGAGTAGCGATTTTCTGATAGCACTAGATATAACTTCGTGGAAAACCACAGGTGCATAGGGAAATAAACACCCCATACCCCGAGTGTTAGAGTGTTAGTGGCTACGATAAAGTTCTAATTTTGGGTGAGTTCTACTCTCACCTTTCAAAACAAGTTTGATTACTGCATATGAAAATTTATGACAGCACCAAAATCTTACTTTTTCCTTAAGAAGTATTTGCACCGTTGTCTTCACGTTGTATTTCTTACCTTATTATAATTTAGGCGGATTTTATGCACCCTTCATTCGTACGAGTATTACTTTTAAATGGTTTTTCGGTTGCCCTGTGTTCTTGCAATGATCAATTTGTGTTCAATTAGTTGTAGAATCCAATTTTCACTCCTTGACGCTCGTTTCTTAACATTTTTGTGATGCACGTGATACCCTTTAAGCTTAATCTATGCCTGCATTGATGTTTCAATAAAAGATATTTTAATTTCCGTTTTGTACCATGCGACTGGAATTATTTTAGCCCTATTTTACTTCACATCACCATTTTTTACTACCCGGGAATATCGTCATTTTGGAAAAATAAAAATGTTAATTTAACTTGGCGATATTTTTTTCATACGTGGATAAGAAAAACGAGTTTGTATTTTGACTTGCCCATTGATTTAGATATGGAAACCAACATACCTTTGTTTTAATCGTGAATGCTCATAGAACAAAATTATTTCGTATTTCAAGTTCTAGATGATTGCACAACAGTTATAAAGCCTTTTTTTAATGGAACAAGAATAATTATAGCTAGTAGTTCTCCTATATTCACATAGTTTTGCACGCGGTAAAAAGAGACGTTTGATTCAGAGCTTTATTTGTTGTGCACTCACAAAGTTTTCAACTGCTATTTTCTAATTTGCGACCCTTGCAAAACAGTCCATATTTTCTTACCAAACGCCTATCGCCCGCATTTTTGTTCCGTGCGTATACACGTGCTTTGCATTTTAAAGGCGTCTTTGTTTAGTTACTCTTAGGCTCGTGCACTGAGCAGTTTTATGATCCTAATTTTGCCTCCGGTACTCGGTGCGGTGGAAGCGACGATAACCTTTAAACAAATTTCCCATGGAGTTTTGACCTTTTTATTCTTGTTTTTCCAAGAGAAGCCTTTTACGCAAAGTATCCTCAATGCCGTTGCCAAAGCTCCCCCCCCCCTTTCTCCCTTCAATCCCCTACGTGAATATGAAACGGCTGATGTTTCGGTGGGGCTCGATCAAATTTACCCCTTCCGCAATGTAATTACTATTCGAATTTGTTATTTTCTCCAAAACATTTTTTGGCTATAAATTCATTCAGTAATAAAATGACTCATATTTGGGCAATTCGATTTTTTTAGTTGATCACCAATCCCTATGCACCTGCAATTATATCCTTGATTTAATGCCTAAAATTAATAAACTAGTAGATTGGAAACGTAAGTATATTTATTGATAATAGTAGAGGTAACAAATATAAACATTTCTCCCGGACGGGTGAATAAAATTAAATCGGAAACTTTTTGCGGATTAACTATGGCGTATGGTATAATGGTGACTGGAATGTCACGTCTTTAATGAGTTCGTAGCTGTGTGGTAATTTGATGATGATGGCCCTGAATAGAATCAGCTGCGTAAATCGTGTCATTATAAGAAATTGATAATTAATTTATTCGTTCCAAAATTAAATCACGAATAAAATGAATTTCGACGTTTTCAAATTTCCATGATTTGCTAACGACGGATTCACATCTAATGCCGTCGGGCCATCCTTCGGCAATCACCCTCTTTCTCTATTTAAACCACTACTTCTACCGCGAGAGAAAAGTATCGATAACTGCCCAGAATGATTCCATAAAAGGAGCTATTGGATGCCCATCAACGTCTCGCCTAATCTCCCCAGAGCTTCACTCTCCCTCCTGTCTTCCTTCATCTCGCACGCAAACTTAACCACCTGCCTTCTTCCTCACTTTGGCAGTTACTCTCTCGCCGGCAGCGCCGCAGTTATTAAAGTCCCCGCGTCCCCACCTCTTACTTGGTGTGGGAGTCAGTCACAAGGTCTCCACCACATGGTCCCTCCGCTTTTGCTCCGAGAAATTCAAAGAGATACCTCGGGTGAACAAGAGGTTTTGGAAGCGCCCGTTCAATTTTTTTTCAATCCCCCTCTCTGAAAATTTGATCGAAATTACTTACACGCAGTTGAGCAAATCCGGTGCCAGAGTGAGTGAATTCTATTGTCATTATATAGTTCCTTGGCTTCCTCCACCATAAGTCTGTCAATGGGTCGAAGATGTATTTAGGGAATTTTATGTTTTCTAATCAATACGCTCACAATCAGTTGAGCATTTCGAGCGAAATTTACTGTTTTTATTTCATGATTGTTTTACGAAAATTGATGTTTCCTTTCGTATTTTTGGGCTGAAACTTTGACTGATCAATTACGAAAGCAAAAATAAGTGATGAATTTTTGATTCACGTCCATCTTAATAAAGCTTGAGTTTCATGAACTCTGAAGTGCTTACGCCTCGAAGTGCCGTTAAAATTGCTGTAATGTTTATATTTTTTTAACTTGCAATTAACCGAGAAACTACCATGGAGGATTGTGTCAGCGCCTTGTAATTACTTTCAAGTCCAAAATTAACCAGCCTAATTTATTTTCAACCTTAAGTCTTTTGATATCAGCTAACGCAATTTGAATTCTCCTTTAAACCATAGAGTTAATCACGTTTGACAATCAATTTTTGTGCAAAAAATATAAGGTCAGCCTCCGCACTAGTGCGTTTCTCGTTCGCCAATTTACATCAGAGCGACCACATGTGTAAAAACCGCGCAGGTTTCGCATTCAAGAGATTTTTTCAGTTGTTCAGTTCGAGTCCATCTCTTGACTTTACTCTTTTTTGCATTTTGGGTCGTGTTTTAGGGAAAGATTATACGAGACGCATTCGCTAATGTCTACGGTGTGACGCAGATCCTGTTAAGGCAAGAGGTAATATGAGACAAGGGGTCACGGGTGCAAGTGGAGATTCGGGAAATATTTTTTTTACGAATCGCAGTTCCAGCCGATTCCCTATGGCTTCTCCTTCACCCCGCCCCTAAAAATCCAAAACGACTTCTAGCGCCCGCCGCCCCGTGAGACGTGGTTCAGTTTGAGGCGAAGGGCATCGGGGGCCGTGGCGGGGGAAGGTGGAAGTCGTATGGGGAGTGGGAAAGCGGGGTTGCAGCGGTGGCGAGGGCTCCCCGTGAGCCGAAGGGGGTAGTCGAGTTGAAGAAGAAGAAGTGGAGGGAAATAAAAAAAAGGAATAATGAAGGTGAAAGGGAAAGACGCCACGTCGGCGAAGTTATTTCGCTTGGGCGGCGCTGGGATAGCGGCGGATAGGTAGGCAGAGCCCTCAGGTGAACGTGGGAGGAAGTTGAGTTGCAAAGGGGTCGCGCGAATCGATCCAGCCTAACCTCTCCCCACATCTTTTCCCTTCTCACCGTTTCTCTCTCGAACGCTCGGCTGGTGCCCACAGCTGCCACCCCCGCCCCCAACCGTTCCCCTCCTGCCACCCGCCTCCCCCCTCTTCGCCCCGCCGCCTCAACTCCGACCCCATCGCCTCCCATCCCTCCGCGCACTCCTTTCCTCCCAACCCACCATTTCTTCCCGGAGCCTACCGCCAACCACTATCTCACCTTCGGGAGGAACCACGCGTAGCACTGCTTGCGCCAACGATTCAAAAATTCTCCAAAGGCCAGCCGCGGCGGAGAACCCGGTCGAATCGCACCATCCCGTTTACATAGAGGAGGTCCTCCACGGGATTCGAGGGCTAGCTCCCGAGCATAGTTTCAAAAGACGGCTTAGCGAGATATGGCACGCGATTCCCGGTCAGGAGTCAGGAAATGATCAAAAGTGATTCCAATGGTAGACAGGAAGCACTGAAAACGCTAATCATCAGTATTTCAATCTGAAGATTGGTTGACTGCTGCCCTCTGCGCTTTCCTTTCCCATGAAAACCCTTTTCGCCCTGATAGATCTTACATCCAAAGTCTCTCTTTATTCGTGCTGCGTCTGTGTCATTTGGTCTTACTCGTATGGTCTCTCTTTATATTTTCAGTTATATTATTTACTTAATAAATGCGTTAATACTTAAGGGGTGGAAAAGTTATCTGACATTTTTGTTTCTTTTCGTCCATCACCTTGTCTTTTGTATACTTCATGGATCGTTTATTTTCCCATTTGTTCTTTAGTTTCCACCTCCAAGAACAGGTTTCGAAAATTTGTCTTCTTCTCCGGTCTGCTTTCTCAATGATCTATGTCCCTCATCCTTAAGAGTGTTGTACTTCGCGTGACGCTCTTATGTCTTTAAAGGTGCCTTCTTTGAGCATAGCAGGTTCCTTTTCGTGGTAATCGCCTGCTTAACTTGAGCTGATGACCGCGTGGTATTCATCTAGCTCCTCCCGCTCCAAGTTATGCTACTTCCGAGAAAGGTGAAAAATGTCGAATGAATTTCTCTGATCTTAAAACAACATCACTCTGAGTATTTACTTCCCTAAATTTATATTTAAGCCTGATTATAATCATAGCCACATTTCTCTGATCTTAAAACAATATCACTCTGAGTATTTACTTCCCTAAATTTATATTTAAGCCTGATTATAATCATAGCCACCACTAAATCGTCTTTGGTGGTATTTTGTCTTGCAGACAATGATATTGCAGGCATAGTATTTTTGGTAGCTAATTTTATTTTTCATCCTAATCGAAGGAGATGGAAAATTTTAGATTTAAGTATGACGTGACGTCAAGACACCTTTTTTCGACGGTTGTGAAAATTAGGCTCTCGGTATAGATTGCATAGCCATTGTAATTTCACATTGTAACAAAAATAATGTTTTGACTCATGTTTGAGCATGCATTCACTCATCCGTGAATATTTTCGTTACTTCATGATACTCCATGATAGACTTCTATCTTCAAAAATCATTTCTCCTCATTTACATATGAAATTAATTATTTGAATCAATTATTATTTGAATTTAATTTAATAAGCACACTGGTTGTAAGCATTAAGGGTAACGTAAACAACTGTTGAACTATTTGAGTTGACAGTTTGGTTAAAAGAAAATACAAGAGAAAAAAAAGAATAATATAAATTCCCATGACTCCACCCTCAATTTTATTTATATATACCTTAGCGCTATTAGAACGAATAACCATGGTAAAAACTATGTATGCGTACATGACCTCTTAAGGTGTATTCATTCTTTTCAATTATTTTACCTTGGTTTAATGAAACATCTAAAATAACTAATGAATAAATAAGGAAATGTATGGGAGTTAGCTGACGGACGAGTTGACATGATTACCCGTTTATGAAACCATAATATGAAAACACTGCTTGAAAGGAATGGTAAACCCCTATGGTTTACTCCTAATTTAAATATGGTATAAACCATGTTTAAACCGTAAGGTAATGAAGCATGTGCATAGAGAATTGAAAAGTGTGAATGAAGGAGAAGTGAAGTGCCTTGCAAATTGCGAAATACGTGAATGTAAAGTCATAGAAATACCTTGAGCCACTGGCAAAGAATGGCTTACAAGTATGCAGAATTTAACGTCACATAAAAATTGTATGATTTGCTAGGTGATGATTACAAATAACAGCGTTTTAGTATGAAACTCAGGGCGCAGTGGAATACTTAAGCTGCACTTGGTTACTCTGTCAAACTTGATTTTTCCTCGTTAAAATCAAAATCATGCATGTTAAAGGGGATACGAATCGACAGGGTAAGCAACGCGAAATAATTCCAACATAGTGCTAAAGAGGAGAGTGTGAGTGAGAAATAAGACCCCTCCGCGAAATACTGATATTCATGTTTTGTGAAGCAGATTTTCAACAAAACAGGGCTCGGTGTTCCTGCATCCAACGTAATGTAGGCTATTAAACACGATCATGCTCATCCATTTCATGGAAGTCACAGCAAAATAATAAAATTCGCGAAACGTCCGAAATTAAATTCTGAAAAAAAAACCCTGGGACTTAGGCCATGAGCAGTTCTTACATTGCTCTTGCAAATTTTGAGTACGCAAAAATCCTTATTTGGTTCATGACTTTGGCTTACTCGATGCAAATCGAACTTGAATTGGTACCGTTAAAATATTTGAAAACGAGCATAGACCCTAGTAAGTGAAGATGTAACCCCACTATATTAACTTTCGAGAGAAAAACTGAGACGATTTTTTTTTTATTTTACTTTAGCCTTTTCGTGCTTTTGTGTAATTTACTAAGAGAAATATCTTCTTGACCTTTTTTAATATTTGAAAAAAATGATAGTTATGAAAAAGAAAAAGGTTTAATTTTTAAGTAAGTCAAAAATTAGAAATATTATTATATCTCTTCTAATGGCTCAATCACAGAGATGTTCTACTGTATTTTCTGTAAAAGAGGGATACAGAAAAATTGGCAGAATCTCATAACTAGACCAACTGGCTCATTTTACGGTTTCGTAAGTCATGTGTTCGAATCAATTTTTAATCTTCCAATGACCATGCAAATACTTAATTGTCCTACCGCTCCAGTCATTTTATTTTAATTCCTTTAATATGCCAAAATAAAAAGACAGTACACGTATTTTTAAATACCATGAAATAGTAAAAATATTACGTATTCTATATTATTTTAATGTATCGTAACTCCTCATCGCATTAAAGCTTTAAGCCACTATCTGTTCCACCCACTGCGCATTATCTTTTACTCATTGTTTTCGCCTGGGAGTTGGCCCTCCTAGACGTTCTGAGGGCCATTAGTGTTGTCTCATAAAATTTCATTGTATTCAAATGTACAACGAGCATATGGGAGAAGCTTCATTAAAAATGACACGATGCGTGCATATTTTTGGACCTTTTTTTAATTTATGAGGCGTTCAAGGGGGAGTGCTTCACAGAGTATCGAATCCTTTAGTTGCCGTTGTATTCGCGATTCTAGTCCGACCTATTTGTGATCTCCGAGCCCACGATACTTACTCATCGTTCCCAAAAACAACCTGCTTGCTCCGAGCAGCAGTTGACCCCAAGCGAAGGCGTACCCAATCATTATTCCGAAGAGAAAAGTAGGGAATGAGTTTACCGTAGATATTAAGCGGCAAATCGTGCTCCGTTAATTTTCGGGGAGAGAGGTTTCGTGACTTTCCCACTCTTCTGGTTCCACGAGGAACCACGGATTTCTTTCGCCTTCTTTTCAACTATTTACGCGGTTTGTCATTAAAACTCTCGAAACTAGTTGCCATAACTCGGCAGAGCATGGGCGTGAGAATATTAAAAATATATGAAATACCTAAATTGTGTGAATGCTGAAGATACCATTTCTTTCATTTCCATTTTTAAGAAAATGGATATTACAAGAATCGAGATCGTCTTCAATTTCTGCTTCCTGGAAAACATTTATACCGTTTAACTTTTTATTTAATTGGAAAATATATAAGTTTCACCACCAGCGTTCGTTTAGATGATGACACGGGTATTAATATGAACTAGCCTATCTCATTGTGAACACTGCAATTTTTACAGCAATGATTATGGAAATATGAGAGCTAAATTCCTAGGCAGAGAGAAGAAATAAAAACTTATCCATTTTTGAAGCTAATGCTTATGCGCTAAGACATCTGAACTACGGAGAACACGCATAAGAAGAAGAGGGAGCTCAATTGGTAAATTTTTCTATGGTACACATTTTACACGAACGGCTTTTCCAAATTAACTTCAGAGTATTTTCTTAGGCCAACACTATTATGAAAATTGTAATAGTTTTATAATTCAAATTTGGAAAGAATTAAAAAGTTCCAGAGTTATACGGCGAAGTCCTAGTTAATCGTTTCTGGAGTAATCAAATTATTTCATTATTATTATTACTATTATGATATAGTCATTTCATAATTCTATCAAAAACTCGTTTCCACGAACCAATATTTTACAAAGCAAAGCGTTAGTCGACCAAAGACGAAAATCAATATGTCCTAGAAGGCTAACGGTGATGAAGTTTTTCTTACATTCATTCCGCATTCGATTACTGAGGGTATACCGTCAGGATGCCAATTTTTATTTATAAGGTTAGCGTTCTGGTTTGCGATTTCCACTTTATATCTAATATCCCCATGAAGATCAGATTTGTTTTTTAATGTTGTTGTTTCATATTGTATGCTTATGGTTTAAGAGCTCAAAATACTTATAGGCAATCTAGGAAGGGACCATCTGTGCATATGCTTTCTCATGCCATAGATTTCAGATATTTTATAATTATGTATTAAGGATATTTCTATTTGTTAAAGGATTACAAGATCATTTGAGCCAAATAGCTGAATTTTGAATTAAGATAACGAAATAAACATTACCATAAACATAGTAATCAGCCTGAAGGTCGATTTGGTAGGTGATGATAGAGTCACTGGGTACTCTGTTCTAGGTAGAGTTCACCCAGTACAGATTACCCAGTCCGGCGGCGTGTGAAATTCACACATCAGGGTAGGGGGACTAGTTCCTTCCCCTGTGCCGGTTTTACCAAAAAGATCTGGTACCCGCAAAATCACTTTAGCTTGGGTGGAGCTGAGGGTTCCCAAAGAGGCTTGCCCGAAAATCGAACCTGGGCCTTCTGGTCAGTAGTCCAACGCTCTACCTCTGGACTATCGCATGCATGTTTTATTTTATTAAATGTATATTTAGGGAGTATAATAAATTTTTATCTACATACACATAACTTAATATTTGATTCCTAATATTTTTAGTGAAACGAAATCCCAGTCATGACAATGCAAAATTAAAACTTACGGAAATAGTGTGCTCATCCTAAGCTGCGGTGACTTCTATTACTAAAGTTATTACTTTGATTAACCATTGCTCTGGTGGTTCACTTGAAATGTATGTAAGTATAAGTGAGAGAAAGAATAATCTACATTACATACGACAGACCTGAGTAATTTTGAAAACGAGGGAAAATCTCACCAACTTTCGTGAACTTGACTGTACAGGTATAATCAGTTTTTCTTTATGCATTCCATCTAGTCATGGGTTTTATTTCAATTTATATTTAGAAATAAAACCTAAAGCTTTGAAAATAGTTTGTTGGTGACCTTTCTTGTCAATAGTGATTGGCTTTGGGTGGTGGAACAGTAATTGATATAATAAATTATGTGAGTATCCACTTTTTTATTGGAATTTATAGGACTATGTTTCAACGACTAAGTGTCACGCTTACGGATGATGACGCCTAGGCGTTGAAGCTTGCATTATGTTTTATAGTGAATATGTGGGCGGAACAAATAATTTTTTATTTTACCTAAGTGCCCTCGTATGCATGTAGATTAGATTGGTTAATAATTCGCCTCATTGGGCCATCTTCGCCTTCCGGCAATCGCATCCATTCGCGCGAAGCCCCCGCCCGATCTCGCGTCCAAATTTCGAGGGCGATTGCCTTCCTCCCTCCCGCCGGAAGGAAAGACGACCGCCTGCGAGTTCTCAACCCTCTCAGGGCACTTTCTCCCCACCTCCCACCCTCCGAACTCGGCCACTCCCCTTATTTCCAGATTCCCCTACACACACGCGTAAATCTAAATGTCTCGAATAATTCCTCACGCCCCAACGCCGTGGCTTCACTTCCACGTCAGTGCAACTTGTCTGGGAAGTTGAGTAATCCCGCTAGGGCGTGTGTCGGGTTAGGCGGACGGACGCCGCGGCGGCGGTGCGAGGGGGCCTGTGGGTGTGTGTGTGTTGGCCGGAGTGCGGCCGAGGAACGGAGCGCACCAACGCTTCCTTTCCCCCCACCGTGCCCCTCCCGTCCCCTCCTGTGCCCCGCGGTTCCGCATTATGAATAGAGGGGATGTAGTTTAAGGGAGTCTTAAGGTTTTGGAGTCCGTAGACGTGTACACGGGTGGGTACCTCCATAGCCTGCGTTCGCCACTCCATTCAAGAGGGCGAGATCTGATGAGAAACTAGGTCGCTTCATTTGCGTTAATGAGACTTTAATTTTTGCAAATATATCTCTCCGCCATTTAAACTCCCCATCTGCGTGGCCATTTAAATTGTTTAATGTGTTGATTATCGATAGTGGTCATTTTTGGATAATTAATCGACACTTTTTGGGTCAACTTAATTAGGTAATCATTGGTTGTGAAAATACGTGGAAAGACGCTCAACAACCTCGATACTCCCTCATTGACATTAGTTTACCCTGCTGAATTGTCAATTCCTTTTCAACCCTTTTAAACTCATTTAGACTACTTCAATTTAATATATTTTTTATTGTTTCCAATTGAATTAAAAAAATAATTTTCGCACTGGTTATTTCATTTTAACATTTCTCCTCATTAATATCGGATCATCTTAAAAATCAATTACCTGTAAAAAGGATATTTATATTCTATGATGTTTTCCTTGGCATCGTGACTACTTCATATATTTTTCTAACTACTTCAAGTTCATATTTAATGCATGTTCAAATTTTTAGAATTTTCCGACGTTTTAATTGATACCTGGGGCAGGTGAATGCAAGGAGATGGAAAAAAAATGGCCTCCACGGACACACATTTTCAGCAAAATCTTAAAGAGCACCTGCCATCAACGCTACTTAAATCACTTTAAGGCCCGTCCCCCCGTAAAATAGGTACCGCGCACAGGATAATTTCAAGATAATTGAGTCTCCATTGCACAGCCTTTAAGGTGCACCTAGAGCGCTGCCACCTCGACGGCCAATGACCCGCGGCTGTCTCTCCGACCGCCGCCGTTCACTCGGCACACACGTGGAGCGTTAATACGGCCCAAATGGCAGAGTTCCACTGGAACTGGTACATCTCCTCCCGTTTGACAACCCATTCGATCCCCCTCGGGTGTAAGCGGATGCAGGGTCCCTTCCTACCCACGACGCCACCCTTCTCCGACGCCCTCCCGCAGCTAGCTTCCCCGATCCTCTCCCCGAGTGTATCAACCCCGTATAAGATAAGGACGGTTACTCGTCAAAGGGAGGGCAGTGGGGATTGGAAGGGTTTTAAGGGGTCGCGCAAACGTTCCACGGTAGGCCTCTCACGACTATTTCTCCTACTTCCTGCGCTCAAGTGGAGGAAGGAGGATGTGCGTAGACGAGTAGAGTGTACACGGAGGGCGAGTTAGGTAGGTAGGCACTCCACGGGAGATTTTTCGAAGGCGAGACGTATTAATTAGCATCTAGCCGCTTTCGGGAGAGAGGCGTTTCGCGCTAGATTATTCTGCTTGCTCCGCCCCCTTCCAGCTTCCTTCCCAATCCTCTTTCTGTATCCCCGACCCTTGACCCCTCCTTCCTTCCCCCTTTTCCGACGTGCTGCTCATCTGTCTTCCTCCCACCTCCTTCCCCATCTACCCTCCGGCGGGACTCTGAAGAGGGACAGGGATGCCGCCACCTCCCACGCCCCCACGCAGTCGCTCTTCTTCTCCACTCTTCCCTTCCCGTCCCCTCCACCCGCCGCAACTCCCACACTGATGCAGTTTCAAGCGTTTGACCCCAGGGCGGCGTCGAATTCCGGCACCTTTGGTAGAGACGACTCAGCTCTGCTGTTAGGCGCACGCACACGTTTGCGGACGCGTACACAGAGACGCCGGCGCCGGAAACGGTGACGGCGCGCGTGTGAGAGATGCCGAGAAGGGTTTTAGGCGGGAAGATTGCCGGGAGGCACGGGAGTAGGGAGAGAGGACTGTCGGTCTTCCGAGAACACGCGAGGTCCAGTGTTGCGTTCAAAGGGGGTGGGAAGGCAAAGGAGGGGATGGCGGGAGATGGGATGTCAAGGGCGGGGTGGTGGAGGCCACTCTATGACCTTAGGGGTTTCGGGTGTTCATGCTTACGTTTAAAATCCGAACGAAGTTTCACCAGCGTGACTAAACGCAACAAATTTTCGTCACAAGCATGTAACACAATAAAGAAAATAAAGAAACCCACGAAAGAAAAAAAATACAATTTTATTTTAATTTTGGTGAAAAGGCTCCAAAAGCGAGCATGCACATGAAGTGAGTAGCTAAGGAGTTCCGAACAAATCAGAGAAATGCCATTAGACTTATATTAGCTCGTTTTTTTTCGCGTAAATGAAATGGAAAGTGGAGAGTAAGCATGTCAATAATAGTCAAAGTAATATTATTATGGGAAAGAGTATGCGCATATTCATATCATCGACTCATCTTTTACTCACTTTTTAGTTGCCCTTTCAAAAAATAGAACAAATACATTAATGTTACTAATTAAGCAGGGTGAAAGGGGGCGGGGATGGCCGAGTGATAAAATTGCCCGTTTCTCATCTCATAGACGACAAGTAAGAAAAGATGGAATCTAACTTCGGACTTCTTAATAGCGCTGGATTCTTGGATAGAAAATTAAGACATGTTGTGATAGTTGGATGAAATGCTGCAGAATAATAAAAGTAGACGGAGGGTCCCTACCTTGTCGCAAGAAAATTACGTCGGTGCTAATAGCCTTCGATGCGGTTGAGAATTCAGGCAGAGGCGTGACGGGTACACGAGGGAGCGGTTTTTAAATCATCTTTTGTTTTGGTTCTGGCAAAATTTGGAGGGAACCCCTACGTACGGGCGCAAAGAATTACTAATTTTGGAAGGAAAAAACTGGATACGATAGCGATCTCAGCCAGGATGTTCGTGTAAATTTACGTGTTCATCCATGTATATTTTCTTTACACTGATTTCCGTAAAATATACCACATTATAATGTGCGTGCATATGTGCGTGCATACTTGTGGAGGGAGGCGGGCGGGGTGGTGTGCAGAATCCCCGGTCCGTCGGAAGCTCCCCTCAAAACACTCCCCCCACCCTCCTCCCTTTTGGTACGGGTGAATTAACTGACTCATTACACACCTTGACGCGCCCGGGGCAGGGTCTGGGGAGGGCTTATTCAAAGGGGGCAGCGCAGGGAGGGAGGGGTGGAAGGGGTTTAGGGCAAAGGTATGGGGGTGGCGGGTGGGGAAATTTGGCGTGGAGTTCTCCGCGAGAAAGGTAGCCAGGACCCCGCCTCCTTCTGATCCCTCTTCCTACCCCCTCTGTTCGTCTCTCTCCTGCACACCACAAACCTTCGACATCCCCTTCCCTCCTTTCACCGACTAGCATAACCGAATCTCCAGCGTACTCCGCCCCTTTTCAACCCCGCCACCCAACCCCTTTTCTCACCCCCCCCCCCTACGTTACAACGTCGCAAATTTCGGTCCCCCCCCAACCACCACCCTCCATCTTTTCACCCCCGTCCTCCCTCTCCCTTCACTCCCAGCTCAGGGTCTTACAACACCGCCCGCTCGTATTCCTCCTCCCCACCCAAGGCTTCAACAAGGGAAGGAGGCGCTTCGCAACAACCGCCGACGCCTTTGTTAAGGCCCCGTTTTTACAACTCCCCACGAGGTAATTATGAAGTTGTATCCTTGGTTACCGGGGCGTGAAATTCAGCCGGCTCCGTCGAGTCTTCGATACGTCGTCGCCGCGCCTCCTCGTCGATTTCAGCGGGCGTTTCTTCCCCATCCTCGGGTATAAATTCTCGCCTTATTCCGAAACCTCGCAATCGGCGCGCGGTACATATAGTAATTTGAAACAGTGCAACAGAGCAAGTAGCTTAGAGGAGGAGAAGGGACGCCCGGAGGCACGACATGAGTCGCCGTCGGAAAAATGTAGCAGGTAACACGCATTTTTATCACCTTCACCTCATTTCGAAAACTCTCAGTTGGGTTTCCTCACGGTGGAATTGCCTTACCTATGGTATTTGCTGAATAGCCCTGTGAATAAATATGTGCAATACTGCATTAAATGGGTAAACCTTTCTCCAGCTGATTAGCCATTAATGAGTAACTTCTTACTGAAATGCTATCGCGAAATATAATTATTGGGCCTGAAAAAATACTCAATGTGAAAAAAACACTGCATCGGCCAAGATAATTTTTATAAGTCCGAAGAAAGCTTTTCATAATATTCTGTGATGCAGGGCGTAATTCTTGACCATCTACGTGTAAATCCATTCAGTAGGAAGAGCCAAAAAGTACTGTGAAATTCTCGTATGAGAAATAGTGAGATTTTTCCAAACGAGATGATTTTTTCGCGATTCCCCTCCCGACAATTCGCTGCCGGCTTAAAGTACCCGTAAATCTTCTATGGAATAAACTCGCTGTTCTTACCAGAATACTAATTCAACCACCCTGATAACCTTCATAGCGTGTTTTTCTCTTTACCCCTCGACGCCTATGCCTATTAGGTAGGATCAGTCATAAAGCGAAAAATATCCATTATAAGACTTATTTTACTTTCGAAGCCCTCGTGTTCCCGAGATGATATCGTGAGCGAGAAGCCTCCTAGAGGGTACCGTGAACAAGGAAATGTAATCTCACAAACGGGGAGGCGATATAATAAAAGAAAATGAGGGTATCTTCCCGAGGTGATTCATTTTTATGTATCTACGTTATCTTTTGTTTTTTTGCTTCAATTAGTTCAAGTTAAAGGTCTTTCCCAGGAAATTCATTAATGTGATCGACCATCCGTGTAACTACGACATCCTTGTACTCGTTTGTCTTTTTGCAATTAGCAGTGTATGTGAAAAACTCCGTGCGTTAGGACAAATACGTAAAAAATAGCTAGATCGGGGTCCTGAATTAATTATATACCTGCATACTAGTTGGTTAATCATTTGGAATTACATTTTTATTAGTAGAATGGAATAAAATTAAGTTTCAATTCAATAAACAGGTATTTTAGATATTAGGGTACCCTGCAAGCCACCGTTAGGATGTATGGCAGGGGGTGAATACACACCAGACTAAATTTGACCCGAATATGACCCTACCGCGGTCGAACTATGTTATTCTGATCCCTTTTCGTTCATGGAAAAAAATTACATCTTCAATCTATCGGTTCTACTCATAATCTCTCGAATTTTACTGACATGATCCCTCTCGCCGTAGTGCGATGAGGATAATAATACATTTTCATCATCATTGCTAAAGAGACATCCTTCCAATTTACGCTATAGTTAAATCTGGAATTTAGTCTTCACTCCATGTATGATTCCCAGCCTATTTCCTCTAATATTTTGGATATGCTACTAAGTTTATCACAACAACGTTTTACATATCTAGCTCCTCTACGCTGCACCTGATCCAGTTCGGCAATCAATTCAACTTGATGAGGAACCCGTATACTAGCAGCATATACTAAATGAGGCCTAACCAGCGAAAGAAAACATTTCTATTTGACCTTTTCGTCACATTTACCCAGTACTCTTCTAATTAAAGCTAATTTTTTGTTAGCTTGTCCACATATTCCCGGGTGAGGATAAAATAGCTGACTTCTTTGATTCACTAAAATTTTCTTTATTCCGACATCAAATTAAAATAGGATTCAACATAATCGATGTAATTTGCACTTCATGACAAAACTTACTTTTTTATGCTCGAATTTTAATCGTCACTTGGGAGCTTGAAAACATAGGTTTCATCTGTTAGCACAGATGATGCATGTTGTTAGTGAAATTTCTTATATTTAGATAACAGTATTGGTATTTCTCAGCTTATAAAATTCCAACCCTTGAAGAAAAATGATTTAAGTTTCCTCACGTTAGGCTATCATGATTCGAATACTGCGTTTTAGTTCTTGGAAACGAACATGCAGAATCTGGCCGTGCTTAATATAGTTGCTAAATACCGTACAATACACGGTTTCCCAAATTAAATCAATATTTTCCAGTTTTATAGAAAATAAATCTTGATTATTTCAAATGTATAGTTACAATCCCCACTTTAGTCCAGTGTGACTTCTAATTCTATGGTTGAGCTGTATTTTTATTTGCTTATTTTTGGTCGATTATGGTATCTATGAATCGTATCATGCAGCGTCAGTATTTTATGCCAGAAGGAAAACTTATTTCAGGTATGTTTTTCCTATTTACTATTGGAATATTTGTAAATTTTGTAAATAACTTGGATTGCTCTATTTTTGCTCTCCCCTCACATTTATGGTAGATCATTCTCAATGTTCCTCTATTTAGATTTTAACTACTCGTGCTCCACAATTAGCTAGCCTCTACCGCAACTATTATGCGGAGGTTAACCACCAATTATTTTCCTTGACGTGTTGGTGCCATTCGACCATCGAAATCCTCACCGTTATGAAAATTTTAACGTTTCGCAAAATAATTTCATTCATAATTCTAAAATCATTCAAAGGCAAATTGATTTCTATTAACACGCCACCTGTGCTTGTATAAAAGATTTAATTTTTTAAATATTTGCGATATGCATAATATATGAACGGTCACAATCGTCGTACTGGCCGAGAGATTTTACGATTTTACACTTTTGGCGATTGTCCATCGTGTTGACCGCCGCCATTTCGTATGAATCGCCGTCTTATTCACCGTGCAATATGCTTGTACTTCACATATTCATCCAATCGCAATTTTCTGTGCCTCCTCTTTTTCTATTGTCAGGATACAGGGATTCCAGCCGATATATTCATTAATGCGAATCGACGTATCGGCTAAAAAGTAATCTTCCGCCTATTCCGCGTTTTTTTATCCCTACTATGCGACCCTCCCCGCGCTTTGCCGTTCCCATAATTCCTTTATCCTGCGACCCCTCCTTCCATCAGCCTCCTCCCCCAAAAACCCGTCGGTCTCTTTGTTCCCGTAACCTCGTAGCATTACTTCCCTTCCCAGGCTCATCTCGTGGATTACTCGGAGAGATGAGGTCCGCCACCACTCCCTCCCTCTCCTTCCTCTCTTCTACCCCCCCTCCCCCGCTCCGCCCAAAACAAACCTCTCCAGTCACCGTTACTGCATCAGAGTAAAGTCCCATTTTCGATCGGTCTTCCCCCATTAATTTTTTCTCCATCTTTTGAACAACACTTTTAGGGATTTAGCTCTTCCTGGGAATAAACTGAGTTTATCGATGGGCGATGCTGAAATGGCCGCTACTAGAGTACCTGAACATGACCTATATTTAGAGTATACCAGATTATAGCCCTCCCCCCTATGCTAAGAATGCATTCTGGTTATCAAATATTCTTTCCAGTATTTTAATTTGTAACTTCACATGCAAGGTTTGTCCAGCGAGCCGTAGTGACGTCCTTTCATCACGGATTTCAAGCAGGGGAAAAGAAAGAAGTCTAATGGGTCAACTTCAGGGCTGTAGGGTGGCTGAGGTTGGGTTGCCACGTTGCGCCAGCTAAGATAGTCCGTTACTCCTTCGGTTACTCAAAGAGCATTCGCGGCACCAAATTTGCACTCACCTCAAGTGCGTGCGAATTTGGTGCCAAGTCAAGTTCATCTAAAACCATGCGAACATTTAATCCGCGACACTTTTCGAGGTCGAAGGGCGTCCTGAACGTGTGGTGTCTTCAAAATCCTCTCTATCCTCCTGTAACAACCTGTGCCACTCAAAAACACCCGATCTACCAATGGCCTTGAGTATGTCATGATTTCTTTCCCGGTTTCTTCCAGTTTCACGCGAAAAAGGGACCAGTATAACATTCTCCAACCGCGGCAGTGTCATGTTCGGGTAAAACTTATTCTGGTGTGTATTCACCCTCTGCCACATACACTAGCGGTGGCTTGTAGGGTATGTGAGTAAATAAAATAGAAATTTGATGACGTAGCGCTTTTCCAAGAACCGGCTCGTGACGGAGCGTAGCAAGGTCACGTTATGGAGGTTTCGTAAAAGAACGATCCCCACTCCGAAAAGGCCGTAAGCCAACTGCCACCGACCACCTGCCTTTCCGGAGACTCCTCTCCCTCGAACCCAGCCAGAGAAACTGACCCTCGTCCGTTCGTCTGCCCGGGAAAAAATAATTATTACTACTTTTGGGATAGGCCTTTTATATATTATCTAACGGTTTTTTATCTTAAAGATTTGAGATGCCATTTTACCTACGAACGATAAGGGATCGGAATAACAGCGGACCGCTGTAGGGGGAAAAGCATTTTGGGTCAAAATAGTATGGTGTGTAATCATCTCCTATCACACACCGTAGCGGTAGCTTACAGGGTCCTATGTAATAATAATAATAGTGTCAATAGCAATCGTAAAGTAGGTCTTAAACTTTGCATACACTAGGAATATTCATAGCGTATGGTACCATTTGTTTAACGTACTCCGACCTTCTAGAATGTGTCGTAACTTCTGATCCTATTTCATGTAAATCAGCTAAATGAAAGCTTGTAATCCATGTTGGAGGGAGGCTTTGAACCGGTGATCTATCGCCTAACGGCGTGGGTTTTACTTCAAGCAATACCTATTTTCGTTGATTGCGCGGTCAAAAGTATAGTTTTTGCAAGTATTATTGAGATATTTTTTTAATTCTCTCCTGAAACCACTCTACATATACCTATGTCTGTCTTAAACAGGCTCTGTCTATATCTGTTTTTGTGCGTGGAGATATGTTCCTTAAAGTAAGATGATAAGATATTGATGGAAAAGAGGAAATGGGCAGATAGGGAAACAAGCGAGGAAGTGTTAGGAACGGTGGGTTAGGGGAGGAGATTGTTTGGAGAAATCTGAAGGTTAGGAAAGATGGACACCGAGGGATTTGATTGGCGATGGGCTGTTAAAGACCGAGATAGAGGGAAAAATGCTAGGCAAGCGAGAAAGGAGACAGGATACTACATAGGCATGTTGGACGTAATGAAGGGAGGGCAGAAGTATTTGGAATCAAAGAAAACCTTATTGTAGTGCGAAGTGTCAGCTTGCGTTTTGTTAGAAGAGGCAAATACATTTATGGTTGTTTAGTCTCTTTCAATCCAAAACCTATCTTAAACGATAGAATACGAATAAAAATATCTCTAAAACCAGCCATTTAGAAATCATAATACAAGATTATCTTACCCGCGTCGGCTTCCCTCTGCTACCCTGAAGGATACCGAGAAATTTTAAAAGGATACAGTGTCCGTTTTACAATGATTTTCCTTTTAAGTGTTTAAAAAAATAATAACAAAATACTCCAGGGGTTTAGATTTCATATGCAGCTATAACCCAATCCGTTTTCAAGCAATCACAAATTAGTCCAATTTTAATTGATTTACTTCAGACGGCTTGAAGAATCACGCTTTTTGCTGCCAAACGCATTTTCTTGCTTTGATACCATAATGACACAAATTAAAATATTTCCGACACCTCCAGCAATGCGCGTCATAACCGATCATTGACATGAACATGACTGTATTCGAACTTTTTCGATTTTTAATAATGGCAATATAAGCAGCAGATAATTTTTGATGTCATGATTTCAGGGACATCCAAATGGGAGACCCTGTACATTTCATTCGATATCATTCTTCCAGTGCTTTCAATATCGTCATTTAGTTCGGCAACGTGACATGTTAATTATTCAGTGAAGTCACGTACTTGTAATATATCATCAATACCAAAAGCCTATTCCCGTGTGTAGTTTATGGTGTTCAATGGAAGCTCAGCTGTTAAAAATATGACGTGTCCTAAACCCTTCACGGACGGCAATTATTGACGTATGGGGAGAATAAACAAGCGTAAGAATTTTTATTGCTTTTCTAATAGGTCACCTGGGCCCCAGGTGTTTCTGGAGTAGCCCCAAAAGCCCTCCTCTTTAAGTTCATCCATGCATAGACACTTCTCTCACAATAAAAATTTTATGTCTCTTCATCGAGCCACAAATTCTTTTTCTTTCGCATCGTTTTCTTCGTCAGGGTGACCTGCTTCCCTTCGCTATCCCATCCTTGGATTTTACCTTTTCTTTGGTCCCATTCGCCAGCGGTCGTTCTCCTCTCACGAATAATTCGCTCTTATATAATACATTTCACACCATCAGCGCAAAGAGACGTTTTATTTCTATATCCTCTCAAAGGTAGCAGGCTTTCATCCTTTCATCATGAGGAGCAATTCAGATGAATTCTGGAGCCTTTGGGACTTCATTTGTCATGTCCGCATGTGTGTAACACTCATGTTTTTCAGGCCGACGGAGTTCAATATTAATGCGTATGGGAAGGCCAAGTGCAAATTGAAATCGCTCCTGCTTGACATGTCCTAATGGAAACTGATTCCGCCCAATGCGAGGTATTTCATCATGGTTTTCAGCGTAAGAAAAATCGGCAGATTCGCGAGCATTAAAGTTTTAATACGGGGCCTCAGGGGTTAATGCAAATGGCACAAAGGGATGACGAAAACTTGAATGTGTCGCTTGCGAAAACACAATAATTTGTCATCTTTCGTTAGGATGCGACAAGTCACAGAGGTATATGTGGGCGAAAGGTGGGGTTAAGTTTCCACTGAATTAATTCTCATCGAGTTTTTTCTGTGATGGCCCATTCCATTCACTGCTTCATCCACATTTTTTCCATGTCTTTTCCATGAAGCTCTGAACATTCCAATCCGCGGCCATATTGATATTCTCATCCCTTCTCGTGGTGTTTCATTCTCTTGCCTTTCATATGCCTAGGTTTTAATTCCGTGGCACGTGCAATGCACGCTGTGAATCTATGGAACCACACCCACTCGCCCACCGCGAAAATGTCGGGTGCGCCAATAGCTTCGCTGGGTGCGTCGCCTTCCCTCTCGGAATACGGCAATGACTTCCCTGTCACGTGATGATTTCTAATATCAATCCGCTTCCTCCCCCACTTCTTTCGGTTTTTGATTGACAGTCTTCCTTGACTTCTCCTTTTTGGTGTAAGCCGCATTTGGCCACTGGTTTTCACTTACCAGCGTCGTCTTATCAAGATCACCCATCTATTGTAAATCCCATAGGAGCAGTGTCAGGAATTACTTTGAAGCTACTCCGAGACATTCTCGTGCAGTTATCTCTGCAGAGCCTATTTGAATTCCATTCTCTGAATTCTGACCTACAAACTTTCTATTCACAACATTAAACGTGAGCAACGGAGGATGTAAATTAGTCAAATATTTCATCACCAAAAATTTTCGCGGAAATCATTCAAAAAAATAACAGTAAACTCTGCGTCGTTCATTGTTAAAAGTTTCAAGAATTTCAAAAATTGAATACGGATTAATCCTTGGGCCGAATCCATAGTAGCACTTCTTCTCCAATCGATTCGCGAGTATACAATTTGTAAAATTAGGCGTCTAAATCACAGTTAATATAAGGTAACTCTTAAGTGATACCTAATAAGCTAACTCCTAAGTTATAACAAGAAGTAGGCTTGTATTCCACGTGGGTATTTCAGGTTCTTCTTTCTAATAATGCCATTTATCTTACGAGTTTATCAAAATATCCCCTTTGTGGCCGATCTCTGATCAAGGATTTTTTTATATTTGGCTATATGTATTTATTATTCTGTTTATATGTTACACAGAATCTCGTATTGTCTATTTCAGCCATTTTCCCTCTTATTTGTACATTAATTTGCGGGTGGAATTTTATGCATCCCTCTCGTTACATAGGTGTCTCAATATATCGCTGTTTTGTGGCAGATACCTGTATGTGCTTATATCGATGAAGAGGATTAGTGAGTGAGGCTACCCACTAGCGCTAACAATGACCCTGGATCAAAGAATTGATACAATGTCTAGTTATAGAATTGATCATAGGATGAAAATAATTAATTCTTTTTCCGTATTTAAAGTTAATAACGGAAAAAATCAGTTCAAAACATCAGCAAGACAAAAAAACATCAGTTGTGACTTGATGAAATCTCAATATGATGGTGAAAAAAATCCAAGCTTTAAAATTCCGCAACACATTGAGACATTACTGTAGCATCACTGGTCGCTCGTTATGGCATCACTAAGGTAAGTTATAGGAATGCATAACCAATAGGCATTTTTTTACACTACACCTAATGATGCCGTAACGGGCGTAACCGAGAGTACTACATTGTTAGCTACTGCTACAGTGATAAATATACTGTGGAATTCAATAAAACTACGTTTCTCACCACTCTACTCAAGCCATATTATTTTGCTTCGTGCCAATCACTCACCACCAATTTACTGACAATGAATTAGTTATTAGAGAGAGTCATTCATACATTTACGTACGTACTTTTGCTTAGCTACGCACCGCAGATCTGCGAGCTCCGTCGAGAAAAAGAGAAGACAAACATTCACATCAATTCGCCGTGCTGACCTTGCCACCGGAAGATAAGGCGGAGTTTGATTGATCCTTAAAAAAAATATCCGATTACAATTTCCGAGAACTGATAGCGTGCTGGGAATCGAAACACAAATACGAGCCGACGGTGCCTCGTTCGTTTACGATACAGACTCCAACAAACACCCACGCGAGCATTTTCCATTGCGTTCACGAATCACCGTTTTCGTGATTCGTTTGGATATGCACACGGGAGGATTCGTGAACAGAATAAAAGCTCTAGCATAATTTCATAGTATCACCACTCATCTTTAATACCCATTGATTATTTTATTTTTTACCTCCATATATCCGTGTTCTTTTGGTGGAGGAAAGAGCGTTTCTCTATCTATGCTGAACTATTGGTTCGATTAAAAAATGAAGGTAAATGAAAGTTCGCTACTTTTATTTGCTCGAAATATCAATGGTCTTGTTTTTATTTGATGGATATTTTCCACATTATTTTGGATTAACGTATTATCCATTTCAACAAAAATGTATTTATTTTCCCCTGGGAAAAGGGAAACGGAAACAAACGCTTGGTGTTGAAATGATTTTATATACAATCATTTCACCCAAATATCCTGCAGAGTTTGTTTGTCAAAAAATCGTCGCCGTAAAGGCCTTTTAATTCATTTAGCTGATGTATATGTGCACACATAAGCGTATATTATTGTTAACAGTGAATAATAATTTAATATGAAAAGCATAATACCAAAACAAACTAATTAAGAATTTGTTTTAACAGTTAATTTAACTGCAGGAGCATTCATTGCCAAAGTTACACGCCGGAAGTCTTTTATCTAAAAGGTAATAAATAATTCAGTATTTATGAAATGGAAGGATTTTTAATGCAAAGGAATGGTGAATAAACTTTGCCATGTTGTATTTTGAGATAATTTGTTTTTTTAAATTGTGAATGACATATCAGGTACGCTAATAGACTGGTAAATGAAATATTTGTACGGGTTTGGAAAGTAGGGCTGAATGGATAAGAATACTGATATTTAAGGAAATCATATTGTAGTGATTTGAGAAGCTTTTTCATCTATGGACGTGGTTTAGAATAGAGAAAATAAGTAGAATAGAAAGGAGGTTAAGCGACCAAGTTTTAAATGTGGTAAAGGAAGGCAAAAAATAGTTGAGAGGCGAAAATCGATAAATGTGGAAAACGTGGATGGAAGAGTTATTGAGAGGTACGTAGTTGTGCGATATGCGGGAGGCTTTTATAGAAGGGATAATGTTGAGCAAGTGGGTTGAAGACAGAAATAAAAATAATCATTCCGAATATCATGAAGGACGAAAGAAATAATGCAGAACTGAAGATGTAAGATTTGCAGGCTGTGTTAAAAGAAATGCTTGTGATGCCTAATTGGTGATGGGATTAATCCAAAACGTGCCTTTGACAGGGAGACTACCTATGATGAACAGAAGAATTCTGCATGTCCGGGTTTTCACCGCGTTGTTGTTTGAAGCCGACAACAGTTTCGCCGAAGTTTCATCCGGCGTCTTCAGGTCGAAGATGAGGGACTCAGTTTTTTTTAAAGGTTTTTTATTTCCGTCTTGCAGAGTACAGATTGTAAGGAGAGTATAAACAATATAAAAACATAACAATAACAACACGGAAACCCCGTTATAGGATAATGATCCTCTTCGGGGTGAGGGACTCAGTTCAGTTTCAGTTTTAAAGGTTTTTTATTTCCGTCTTGCAGAGTACAGATTGTAAGGAGAGTATAAACAATATATAAACATAACAATAACAACACGGAAACCCAGTTCAAGTTCAAGTTCAAAAGTTGTTTATTTATCCAAGTAGTTGTACAAAACAGTAACAATAATCAGTAATAACAATAATATAACAGATAATATAGGTAACAGTACAACTAACAAGGAAGCCCTGTTATAGGCACATGCCTCTTCAGGGACTAGAACCGCTGTGGAAAATGTCTTTGATCAGCGGTTGCAGAAAAGAAAAAAAAACACAAAATCCGGAACTCTTTTCTTCGGGGTAGCATAGGCCTGGCATTCGCCCGAGGCGAAGGGGAAACCCGAAAAACCCTCCGCAGGCCGCCAGAAGGACAGATTATAACAATAATTGTCTTATAGTCTTAGTTTTAGACGCACGTATCATATCACTGGCACTTGTTGTGAAAGAGCTTGAGGGTCCACATCTTTGTTCTTTTTCTTTCTTCGAGTCTTCTTCTCGAAGAGGGGGTAGTCTTCGCTGGGGCGTAGCGTAACCGGAACCGGCAGGAGTCTCCGTTGAGGTGGAAGTTCTGCCTCCGGGTAGTACAGACGAAGTTGCTGTCGGATGATGCATGCTGGCGAGAGAAGTTTCTGTATGGGGCGTTTCCATAGCACAGAAGGGGTGCACTGCAGAATGTCTTCCAGTAGGTCAGGATTGTACATGGCCATTCTGTTTGCAGTCCGTGCCCGAAGGCGGCATAACCTGTGAAGGAGAGGTTCAGTATTAGCTATTTTGTGGATTTCTGAGCTGGGAGACATGGGTGGCAGAAGGTGCAGCTGCCTCAGCATCCTCCTCTCCAGGGCGGCCCAGACGTTGAGGCTGTTATTATAAGGTAAGATCGCGAGTGCGGCGTACTCCATGACAGGGCGTATAAAGGCCCTGTACAGGATCAAGCCACACTCGATTGAGACCCCTTTACCCCTTGCCCGAACCGCCCGCAAGAGGCCACTTCGACGGCTGCATCTCGCCCACACGTCTTGTATGTGTGTGTTAAATGTTAGATGTTTATCTAGGGTGACCCCTAGATATTTTACAGAAACAGATGGTTGGATCCGGTGCTGCCAAAGCTCAATTGAGGGTTGTGGCAGCCCGCGCATCCTGTGGTCCTGGTAACTTTTGAAAATGAGAAAGGTGGACTTGTTTGGGTTCGGTCTCAATCTCCATTTTTGGAACCAATCTTCTAGAAGCCTGGCCTGTTTTTGCAAGCAGGCCACCGCCCTTCCTTGGTTTCCGGCTTTCGTCCAGATAGCGGTGTCGTCTGCATATTGAGCTGTGGTGATTGTTCGCCGTTGTGCCGTATCCGATGGCATGTCCCAGCAGTATGCCGAGAAGAGCAGGGGAGACAATACAGTGCCTTGGGGCACACCAGCTGTTGGGTGGAACGGGGTGGAGGTAGATTGGCCAACTTTGACCCTGGCAATTCGATCTGAAAGAAAAGAGTTGATCAGTTGGATCAGGGATGGCGAGATCCCTGGCATCTGCGATAGCTTGTACAAAAGCCCTCTGTGCCAGACGTGGTCAAAGGCCCTTTCTATATCCAGAAAGAGGGCCGCCACGTGCTTCCTCTGGTTAATTGCCTCCGAAGCTTCCGTGGTAAGAAGTGCAAGGGGATCGATGGTGGACCTTCCAGGGCGGAAACCGTGCTGGTGCTGCGGCAGGATACCCTTGCTTTCGAAGGAGGTGGTCATTCTTCTCACTAGGATCCGCTCAAACCACTTGCCTAGGTTACTTGTTAGGCTTATGGGTCTATAATTGTCTGCCTTCTTGTGGTCCTTTCCCGCTTTCGGTAGCATGACGATGGTCATTCTTCTCCATTTTTTGGGATAGTAACCCATGGTCACCATGCCGTTGAATATCCTCAGCAATGCTGGATAGCAGGATGGGGCATGTTTTAGTTGCCGACTGGTGATCCCGTCTTCACCTGGAGCAGTGTTCTTCCATGGCCTAGCAAGTGTTAGGTCGTCGGAGTCAATGGTTCCCATTATATCATCCAGCTGTTGGTCATTGTTGAATGTGGGATGCAATGGGTAGGGTAAGGAATCCAGATGATCTTCCACCTTCCGGGCATGATCCTCGTCGAATAGGTTGTCTTCCATTGGTCGGTAAATGGTTTTCAGGACTCGGCGGAATTCTTTGGCCCTCTCTTCGGGAAGTGCAATGGGCGTTCCATCCGGTCCGATGAGGCTGACTGCTTCCCTTCTTTTTTGGCCTGATAGTACCTTGAATTTGTCCCAGAATTTTCCGCCGTCCCTGTAGTCAAGGGAATTGCATGTATTTTCCCACGCAACCTCTTTGAATTCGATGATCTTCCTCCGGATGATGGCGTTGGTCCTGTTCCACTCCGTTTTTAATGCGGGGTCCTTGGTTTTCACCCAGTCCCGATAGAGTTTGCGTTTATCTTTTATTAGTCCCACTATGTGCCGTGGTAGTGGTGGTCGTGCAGGGTTAATCTTCTTTATGGGGAAATCCTTTCTCGCCACCCTGAAGGCCTCTTCCACCGTATCTACGGCGTTGTCGATGTCGGACATCGATTTAGGGGTGCTGATACGTCCTGTGGCCTGATTGATTTTCTCGTCGAAGGCCGCCCAATCGACTTTAGAGTAGTCGGTTCTTAGGAGAAATGGTCTAAGCCTTCGGGTGATGGGAAAAAGGGGAAAGGAGAAAGGCATATGGTCAGAGGAAAGGCAGTCATCTACCGAGACGTCGCCGCAGAGATGGAGGATAGCAGGAGAAACTAAGGCATGATCTGGGAAGGAAGGACCTCTGCCGACAAAAGTTGGTGTTCTTATGTCAAGTCGGATCATGTTGTTGTTTTGTATGAGGTTCTCCAGTTCCCTTCCCTTGGTGTTGGTGACAACGTCCCGAAAAGAGTGATTGCGTGCGTTTAGGTCTCCAAGTATAATATAGGGTTCACTCATTGTGGTGATATAGTTGATGGCGTTGATTGGAAGACTGTCCTGCGTTCTTGAATATAGAACTCCTATGTTGACTCTTCTTTGATTGATGGATGTTTGTACGAGGACCCCCTCGTTGTTGTCTTCCATGGGCTCTGGGAATTGGAGTCTCTTCGCTGGGATGTCGTCACGGATAAGAAGTGTTACTCCTCCGGATTTCGGAGCCAACCGCGGGGTGCTGAATTCCTGGAAATTAGAAATGTTAAATTTTGAGTGTGGGTGCAGGTATGTCTCCACCAGCCCCATGATGGAGACTCCCTTTGACCCTATGTGTCCCATAATCAGCGGCTTCTTTTGCCGCACAGCACCCCGTATGTTGATGAAAGAAACCCTAGAGTACTTATCCATTATGCGGTCATAGATGCGTAGGAGACGCTGGGAAAGACCCGGTTCCCGGAGTACAGTGGTGTCACTGATACTCCCAGAACCGACTCTGCCGCCTCCCTGATGATCCTAGCAGTAAGTACCCGATTTGCTGGCTGGAGGTTGACGTGGATAAGCGTCAGCAGCCGCAGCAGATCTCCCCTCGTAACCGGCTTCTTGGCCTCGTCGTCGTCCTTCTCGGAAGCCGTGAAAAGGAAAGGGTCCGCATGAATCGGGGCTGTGGCTGCGAGCGAAGATGGGTTTTTTGGCCTGTTTGGGCACGCCCATGCGCTCGCGTGGTGGCCGCCCCCGCAGTTGGCGCAGCGCAAAGCTTCCGCCTGGCAGTTTGCGGCTCGGTGGCCCGCTCCGCATCTGCCGCATTTGGCGTCTGCGTTGCACTGCCCAACTGTATGGCCAAAATCTTGGCATCGGGGGCACTGCCTTGGTTGGGGCGGGGGGGGATGTGAAGGCTCGCAGTGGAACCATACTCCGTCTACTACTACCCCTTTGAGGGCCAGTATGGTCCGTGCAGCGTGGGCGTCGTTGGTGAGCACTCGCAGCACCGTGGTGTACGCCGATGTCCTGCGGCTCTTGATACGCCAGCACCTCTTCACCGGCACCCCAGCATTCTCCAGCCCACGGATGACGTCTTCCACTGGTCGCTCGTGCTCCACCCCTTTAACAACGAAAGAATACATTGTTTCTCGCACAAAATTGTCTCGGGGCCTTTCGCTCGCGGCACGGCTCATAAGCTTGGCCTCGTGGTCCAGCCGAAGCATCACCGTGGGCTCCCCCAGCTGGTGGTCAAGCTTCCGCTTGTTCTCACCCCTGAGGAGGCCGTAGTGATGCCTAGGCATCCTGACCATGGCGCACCGTTTATCAGTTTTAACGTGTATTTCCACGTTCGCGAGCCCGGGGTACGCTCGTGCCCAAGTAGAGATGAATTGCTTCTCGGTCATTCCCATCGGTAGCTTAGTGATAAGAATGAAAGGCGCCGGACTGCTTATTCTAGGGGGAGTCGCCGGTGGCCTTGAGGGTTTCGTCGTAGGCTTGGTATGGGTAGTTTTGGGTGGTTGTGGTTTTTGGGTTGCTTTAACCTGCCCTTTTTTAGGATTTTTGGGAAGGTTTTTTGAGGGGAGGGGGCGAAAGGGTGACGTGGGAGAGTGGTTGAAGAGGGGTAAGGGAAGCTCTTCGGGGGGAGGGGATCGTGGGATGGGATATGGCGTGCGCACGACACATTCGGTCGCACCATGCGGGGGAGGGCGAAAGGAAGTAAGTTCCGACTCGGAGTCGGACGGGGTTGGGGAGTGGATAGGGGAGAGCGTTTTCGCGCGCGAGGTGGAGGCCACCGGCGACGTTGGCGTCCGGTGCCGGAGCCTTCCAGCGATGAGCCATCCCTCCGAAGAGGTATGCCCGTCCTGGACGTCTCCTTTCCCTTCCGCCATGGCCCTTGGTGAAGCCTTGGACTTTCTTTTATCCTGGGTAATGTCTTAGCACCGGTTAGTAAGTCCCTCGCTGATCCACGGTTGCGGCGCCGAGTTGGTTGATGGTCCTGGAAAGGGCCTGTAAGAAAAAGCAGGCTCTCATGCGCTGCTACCCCCCTTCCCAAATGTACCTACAGGACCGGCTGCCCGCAGACAGCCGGAAACGCCCTCACCCCCGCGGGTGAGAACCGGGGACTACGTTAGCCCGGCCCCGCTTTTGTTTGCGTGGGAGTGTGCCCCAGGCGACCGTTGAGTGCAACGGCGTGCAATGCCTATAGGGAAAGGGACCCTTACCAGGCCAACGAGTGCGTTGGGGGAGGCAAGGGGGTTTAGTGTACCAGCCGTAGAGTCAGAGGACACGTCCCTCTGTCGTTCCTCTCTCTGTGGACCGGTTTTCCCCGGCTGGGGCGGTCCCTTCGGTCACCGGGTACGAAGGGGGGTTACCACTGGTGGGGCCCTTTCCTCCGTTCCGTGTGAACGGCCTGAAAAATCAATCTATCAAAAGGTCCTAAAAAGGGCCTTTTAACTGTTGCTTACGCGCTCTGGGAAGAGCGGGAAAGCGTGGTGTCTTCTCTCTTGGTCCTCAGCCCGTCCTCGCTGCTAAACCCTAGTCCCCGGATGGGGCGGTTCCTTCGACCACCAGGTGCGTAACCCAGATTTTGGCCGTCCTTATATAGGTGGTCCCGTCCAAGTGCTGCTCTCTGATTGGTCCTTTTTCGGAGGACTCTCTTCCACGCGTTGTGGAGATGGTAGCCTTCATCTCTATTGAAATTCGCCGGGTTTTTGGCTATCTCAATAGCTTCTCTGATTAGGCGTGGGTAATATCTACTTTCTTTACTTATGTTTGTAGCGTCATGGAATAGAATATCATGGCCGGGTTCACTCCATTTATGCTCGGAGATGGCCGAGAGGTGAAACTGTTTGTTCGTAGTAGCCCGGAGGTGTTCTTTCATCCGAACTTTCATAGCTCGGCATGTTTCCCCGATGTAGGCTTTCCCACATGAACACGGTACTTGATAGACCCCTTCGTATAGGTCTTTCGAGATTTTGTCCTTCGGTCCGGGGAGCGCGTCCGCTATTTTCTTGGTGCAGTTGAATCTTGTCACCACGTCGTGCTTTTTAAGGATTCTGGCTATCTTCTCGGATGTTCCGGATACGAAGGGGATAGTCGCGTATGCCTTTGGGTCCGGTTCCGTCTGCTTGATTGACTTGTCAGAATCTCGTCTTCGCCTTTCTTCCCTGGCGGTCCTTTTTAGGACCATATCGTTCCGATAGCCGTTTTGTTTTAGTGCTCTCAGGAGATGTTTCTTTTCAGTCAGCAAAGAATCGGCGTCAGAGATTTCATACGCTCTGTGAACTAGTGTGTCCACCAAAGATGTCTTTTGGAGCGGATGGTGGTGAGAGGTTGCGTTTAGATAACGGTCGGTGTGCGTCTTCTTTCTGTAAACAGCATGTCCCAGCTTCCCACAACTCTTCTTTTTGACTAAGACGTCCAGGAAAGGTAGTTGGTTGTCCTTTTCTACTTCCATCGTAAATTTGATGGAATGATGTTGTGAGTTGAGAAATTGAAGAAATTTCTGAAGTTCTGTTGCGCCGTGCTGCCAGATGACGAAAGTATCATCCACATATCTTAACCACATCCTAGGTTTTTTCTCGTACTGATTAAGGATCTTTTCTTCAAAATGCTCCATGAACAGGTTAGCCACTACCGGAGACAGCGGCGAACCCATGGCTGCACCCTCTGTCTGCTCGTAGAATTCTTCGTTCCACAAAAAATAAGCATTCGTGAGGCAATGCTCCACCAGTGTGGGGAAGTCTTCCGGAATGCCGTTGGTGGTTAGGCCTCTCGAAAATCTACGCAGCCATATATGATGAACAGGGTAACGTTGTCCGAAGAAAGGTTCCCGTGTCGTTGAGTAAATCCGGCTATGCTAAATTAGCAAGCGGAATTATATGACTTGAAAACCTACTAAATATAGAGTCTAGGAATTAGTCAAAAATTGAGATATTACAGTTATACACTTATCCTTCCAAAAATGAGCATGCAACGGCTGCAAAATTGAGGAATTGGAAAAACTCTTGTTTCTCCGTTCTTCCTCCTTGCCTCCCCACTCCAATGTTTTCTACCACCCCAAATTCATAATGAGTTTATGTAGAGAAAAGTAGGTAATTGCTTATTTCTCAAACTGATATTGGCTCAGTGAATTCGATAAGACTTGTGGAATAAAAATCATATCAAATGCGTAAATTGCGAGGTAATTTACTTCTAAAATTAAAGTTTGCACCAGTAATCAAAGGCATGCGTTTAAAGAGTGCGTACTATAAATAGATTCTTGCGATCCGTTCTTTCTGACCCAATCCAATAGAAAGGTGCACCTTGCACTTATTCGCATGCGGTCAATCGGCTGGTATCACCCACTATGCCCGCCTCGACGACGAGATCTCAAGCCTGCCACGACACCATTGCTCCCGATGTCCATTGGGCATGCAACAGTCGATATTTTGCGGTTCCTTTGAGGTAGGGGCTGAATTCGGGGACAATAAACGCTTACCACAACTTGCTAATTTCACCACCAAAGACAAAGATGCGATAAATACGAGAATGTATATGTAGAATACATTTTCTTAAGGCCGGAATTCCCGGTGATAAACTTATATTCGTTTTCGGAGAAGTCGAGCATCTGTACGATAAAATAGGTGAGTTCCTAATGCAGAAAAAGTCTGTCGGGAAGTTGTGAATGGGAAATAGGATATTGAATAGTACCCAAACGTTTAGATGTGAAGTCTAAAATTTGTCATTTCGTGGCAAAAATTACCCCTCATTTAAATACTTATTTGCACATACTACCGTGGTTTGTGTATTTTTTTAAGATTAGCGAATATTTGGAGTAGTTAAAGGGCTTTATATCCTTAGAATGGCGGGTAGTGTCTTAATAACTATGCAGGCATTCAGTCGAATTTTTGGTTTTGTTTTACGTAGGTGAATCTTAATGGATTTTCTGGCAATAGCGTTCCCAATATGATTGCCGTAAAAATGAGAAATCCATACGTCGAATCAAGTCTCGTAGGTGGGATTCACATAGAAGTTTTGTTAGTTTTTCATTATTTGGTATCCTGACATCCGATTTTTCATTGTCTTCGGAAGTAATTAACCACCTGAATAACTTGTTGCTAAGTATTTAAGTTTTATATTGGTAATGAAACGGTTCCTAACAAAAAAAAGTTGTTTTCCCGGATGGAAGCGGTATATTATTAACCTCGATTACCAACCATTTGTCCTAGTGATTAATATTTTTAAGGCGAAGTGAAAAACGGAGCTTTGATATTAACTGCAAAAGAGATACGGTTAAACTGAATCCCTGATAAAACTCCACACCTAAAGTGTCTTTAGTTTTAATTAAGAGTCTGCATGAGATTTTAAGCCGTACTGACTGAATATTGGTCAGCTTTGGACCTGCTATTTATCTTCTGTTCATAAATATTCATCCCATCACTGACCATGGATGCATTCATGAACCAACCATGTCACACTTCCCTCTTCACAATTTTTATCATATTTTCTAGAAATGTAGTTTTTTTCTCGTTCAATATCACCGAAGAGAAGGAATGATAATTATCGTGAGGCTCGAAATTTTTAATCAGAGGACAACGTAGTATAAAGAATAGAAACGAAATAAAACAACCAGGAGTTAGGTCATTTTGCTGAACTCTCGAGCGGATAAATATTAACGATGCATTTGAGAATGCACTCGCTGGATTTTTTACGGTTCTTTTTTTTAAGTCAGCGGTGTGGAAACGAACAACTCTTTGAAGCCACTGCTGGAAGGGGTACGTAACCTCATAGTATGAGCTCCCACAATTACGTAATGGCCTAAAGCCAATTCATGCATAATGTCAATATGCCATTGCAGTTTGGCCCCTTTCCAGCGACCTTTTCTGAAAATGTTGCTGAATAATGCCTATCGGCAACGTTGAAACACTGCATGCGACCCATGGTCGAAGATGTTAATCTTCGTTCTGTCCTCTTGAACACTTGACTGATTGCCCGCTTACTAGCATAAATTTTCCTCTCTCAGTTGATATGCGTAAGCGTAAACAGCATGGCAAGGAGAGGATCGGGAATCTCATTTCGGTAGATTATAGTCAGAAATTATGATTCTCATCCTATTGCTCCGTTTGAAAATCAAATCCTTACGTAGGTTATTTTTCATCTAAAGATAGCTAGTGTTATGTTTGTGATGAATATGCTAGTTCTCTTCTTTTAAAATGTTTTTAATGCATGCCGTAAAGGCATTTATAATTTCTTCTGCCTCCCAGATACGCGTAGTTAAAGTAAATTCAGTGCTACAAATCTTTCACCAACTGTTATATACCACAGATGATACTATAAATCATCTCTGAGATCATGTATCTACCTAAGTATAAGTCCATGGATCTATGGAATGTGTTTATTTTCTTGTATAATTAGTGAATTTATTCCATTGATAAAGGTACGGAGACTTTATGGCTCTCAGTGGTTTATGCATTCATTTATGAGACACAACCCATGTCTCATGCATGAATGAACCCTCTGCCTCACGAGGAAATTAATTTGTTATTTATGGGGCCGTTGATGGTAGAATTATTTATGCTCACGAGAATCGTGTGATTGTTGACGAGGAAGAAATAAATGGAAGAATAATTTATTCTCAGGAAAATCTTGATTCATAACAACCGGAAAAATGATGGTTACTAATAGTTATTAGGATGAGCGACCAACATATTAGGTCATTTAGGCAAAGTTAATCGCTCATTGCGGGGAAGAAGAATCGCCACCGATTTTCCTTGATTCGTCCAATCATTCCAATTAGTTTTTTTGAGTGATTAAATATACTTATTCACAATGAAGTCTATTTAGGTATTACGTTCGAGTGGTAAGTTGTTTGCTCTTAAAGGCAAGAGTAAGAAACTCCAATTTTTATGTTTTGGCCGTAATGGGTGGCTATCGACAAGACAAGATTGCATGAAAGAGTTTAATTTAGCAATCGAACAGTACAGTTCGATGAACAAATGTATTTATCACCATCCTTCTTTCCGCAAAACTTCGGACAGTGCTTCGCTCTGATCAATGCCCAAATCAAGCACCTTTAAAAAACTCTTTCCATCGGTGATCACTCATTTTAAATGAAATATTTCTATTATTTTATCTCTGCGGTAGTCTACCGTTTTAGGTTGATTTTAAATGCAGAGTCAGACTAATCACAAGGCACCACCAACAAGGCACAGCCTGAAAGACATTCTACAGTAGGCTCTTCTTCAATTATACCTCTACATGCTTCCCGTCTCCCTTCATCCCGCCCAGTATACCTATTCTTTTCCTCCCTCTGCCTCGTTTGCCTCCCCTCAATTAGTCTTCAGCATACTACCTTGATCAAAAAGTTCCCGGAATAACCACCGTGTGGCGCTCCCATCGTTCCGATTTGAGTTCTGTTTTTTTTGTTAAATTGGTAAATCTGTTGTTGATATTCCCTTTAAATCTTAGTGTCATAACTTGACATTTGCAAAAGTTACGTAGCCAAGAGTACATCTATCTCTGTGTGTGTTGGCGATTTTTTACAATTGCAGAAATGGATTTAAATTTGCAACAACGAACTTGTATTAAATTTTGCGTAAAAAACGGATTTAGTGGCGCACGGACGTTGGAAATGTTGGAAAAGTGTTTCGGCAACGATTCTCTAAAAAAAACGGTCGTTTACCAGTGGCACGAGCGGTTCAGAAGTGGTCGTGAGTCAATCGAAGATGATGAACGCAGTGGCAGACCATCGACATCGAAAGTCGGTGAAAAAATTGATAAAGTAAAAGAAATGTTGGTCAATAACCGCAAATTAACCATCAGAGAAATAGCGGAGGACTTGAACATTGCCTATGGATCCGCCCAAGACATTGTGGTTAATGATTTGGGTTTCCGTCGTGTAGCATGCCAAAAGACCTCAATTTCATGCAAAAAAGAGACCGTGTTGACGTCGCAAAAGACATGATTTGCGAGGCTGAATCCGATCCCACATTCATCAAAAGGATCATTACTGGAGACGAGACGTGGGTTTATGAGTACGACACGCAATCCAGACATCAGGCAAGTGAATGGCGTTCACCAAATGAGCCGAGACCAAAAAAACCACGTCGTTTTCAGTCAAAAAAGAAGGCAATGCTGACGGTTTTCATGGATTACAACGGTGTAAGGCATCATGAATTTTTGCCAGAAGGCCAGACAGTAAACAAAGAGTATTATTTGGGCGTTATGAGACGTTTGCGTGAAGCAATTCGCCGAAAGAGACCAGAAATGTGGGCAGAAAACTCGTGGATTTTGCACCATGATAACGCACCGTCGCACAGTGCTATCATTATTCGTAATTTTTTGACGAAAAATGCAACAAATACCATCCAACAGCCACCGAATTCACCTGATTTGGCTCCCTGTGACTTCTTTCTGTTCAACCGAGTTAAAAAACCATTACGGGGAACGCGTTTTAGCAGCCGAGAGGAAGTAATGGAAAAATCGCAGGAAGCACTGATGGACATACCGAAAACCGAATATAAAAAATGTTTCGAGGATTGGATCAAGCGCTGGCATAAGTGTGTTGCAGTCGATGGGGATTACTTTGAAGGGGACAATATAGATTTAGATGAATAAACTTGTATTTTTAATTTTCTGAATAAATTCCGGGAAATTTTTGATCAAGGTAGTATAATCGCAAATCAAATCCTCTACATACACTTTTCTAGTTTACTTTCCCGTCCATTTTACTTTTTCCATCATTCTCCGCCCTCAGGGATCGGATTGGTGCAGAGGCTAGCGTACTGGCTTCCCACCCTTTTGGCCCGGGTTCGAATCCTAGAGACTAGGAACGGACAGATATTTTTCAATGGTATCGCGATCCCTACTTGAGGTGCTTTATTGAGAGCACTCTGAGTGAGTACGACGTCTGTCGGATGGGACCCTTGGCGCCTTGTCAAGAGTAGGCTAATGCCGACGCCGGGTTTCTCTCCACCCTTCATACTTTCCTGTCAATCACTAATGGAGCAAATGACCTTAGCTGTTGTTCGCCTCCCTTAAAAAATTAAGTCGACACTCACATTTCAAAGGTGCTCACTCTACGCCTATCTTCTTGCCTCAAAGACCAATTTTCTGCGTCATACAAGATTACGCTTCGAAATCAAATCACTAATCTTTTCATAGCCTCCAAACTCAAAGTCCGTGACATCAACTTCCATTTCTAATGAAGGTTTCTTTGTCTAACATTATTTTTCTTCTTATTCCCCTACTTCTTTCACCATCTATATACTTCCAATATAAGTGGACTCTTCCTACTGCTGTAGTGTATGCCCTATCAATTAAATATTTAATGGAGTATTTCTACGTTGAAATGCATATTAGCGGTTGACTACGTTTAAAGTTACTGTTGCGGCTTCTCCCGCAGTTTCTTTGGAATCATTTCTACATGTATTCCTCAAAATACCCATACTGGAATTTACATTTTCTTGGTTATTTTTGGATAAAACATCAATTACTCCAAGCAAGCACAATCCATCGCAATGTTAGTGTTTGAACAAATATCCTATTCAAAACGATCTTGGGATAATAGCGAATATTCCAGGTTTATATGAATGACATCTGTTGCATCGAGGAAAGTTTCCTTAGCCCCTCATAAACCTCTGATTACGCAGTGAATCACATTGCCTTGAAACGTATTCTAAATAAAAGGTGAGAGTATCACCATCTCTTATCAAATTCATGCTTTGATGTCGTTGTCAATTCATGCTTTAGAGCCACCCAGGTATCCCAGCTGACATCTTTGTTTGTTAAAATATATCATCAAAAATTACTTTCGAGTCTGACCTACCAATTTAACCCTCTACTCCATCAGTGCGAAGCGCGCAGAACGTACCAATTTTCGGTTCAAAGTTTTTTCGGTACATTAGTAAATTGATACGTTTTGTTTGAGAAAATGTCTTCTAAATCCAAAATGGCGAATTTAATTTTTATCACCCTGCGCTACACGCAATGCATACCAGCGTGTTCGGTGATTGAAAGTGATTTTATCAAGTCTCTTTTTATTCCCTGTGACAGGGTTAAATTGCGGTGCGGAAGGCAATACAAGTCTCAAGAATAAATTTACTGCATTTATGCATTTCTTGAGCGCTCCCTTGATGGTATTGGGCTTCAGGATCTTTTGAACCAGGCAAACTACATCTTATCACCCCCATTAATGCCACCGCGAAATAAGTACCAGCTTTTACGTCCCGGCTGCAAATCTCACGCCGTCGTATAAAGCATCGTCAAATACCAACAGTCGAATAATTGACTTCATTATATTCACTCGTTCCACTGCCCCCCCCCCAACCCTCTCTGTTCTCGTGTAATGCTAGAGCACGCGTTGTGGGTCAAAGGTTGGGCCACACGCTCCCGATGTACATTACACCGGAGAGCGCGTGCCCACACCTCGCGGTTTCCCCATTAAAGAAGCCAAGCGTGCGGTTACCCTGCGGAGTTGCTCAATGCCAAACTAAAACACGGAGGATATGCCCACCGCACCATGCCTTTTCAACCGCGTGCGATACGTGCAATTTTTTTTTCGTGGAGGTTGCGCCAGCAAATCGCCTACATTTTCCACATTTTTTGGTGATTCTCTTCCCCACGGCGCTCCATGCTCCGTCCCCACTCCCCACACGAGTGAGCTCCTCGAAACTCCTCATCCCGGCATACACCGCGGCGATCGCCCTACATATTGCCCACGCTTCTCAACCTCCCTCCACATCGGCTGGCTGTGGTCGGTCAAGGTTCTCCTTTTTATTAATATTTCATACGCCTAGTTCATCAAGGTGCCCCCTCTCCTCAATCCCTATGAGCGTGCCTCCCATCTCGAACCACATGATACGCCCAGACGACCACATGCCGGTCTCCCATTCCGAAATTCTTATACATGTTGCAGAACCTTGATTTTCCATGCTCCTCTCTTACGTATCCTCTTTGACCTTCCTTACTCGCGCACCTGGAGCGGTATATTCCATATGCCTCCGTTAAATCCTTTTTTTTTGGTTCTCTCGCTTGGACATAACCAGAAAGGAGGCGAGCCCTTGGGACTAGTGCAGTAAATACGGTGCAGTCTACTCGTCATTTGTCAGGGAAGAAGATCCCCGCACGCCTTGGTTTATTCAGGAGCATTGAATTGGATTGCCTTATTGTCCCTTTTTTACCTGTTGAATGGGTTGGTTCTAATGTCTTGATGTTTTATTTTTGCATTCTCCTCTGAATCTGGATTCTCTCTAGATATTCTAGGACTCGGGGAAAATATGGAGAGATCCAGTGTTTCGTCCAGATCTCTGCTGGAAGAATTATCTGGTTTGTCCGCCTCCTGAATTTTCTCTCAGTTTTCCGCGACGGGGCCTCGACCACGACTGAGTTGGGATTCAAATATGCGAGGTTCTTCGATTTAGTCTAAGGCACACCTTCTCCTGTATTAACCAGTTTCAGCAATTTTTTCATTAAATATTCTATGTACGAAGAATTTCTACAAAAATGGTCTCCTTACATTCTACAATGGAATTAAATATTGGATGTGTCGGTATATAATCAACGAATATCGACTATGATCAGTCCGTGTTTACTACTCGGGGAGGGCTTATGGTAAAAATAGGAGAGGTGGGGTGAGGAATGGGTGGATTATCAAACGATTTAAAACTAATACACCATCAGCAGCAAGTATATAAGAGTTATACTTGCTGTTGTTGTCAAAAAATATGATATGTTCGTTTAATCATGTTGAAATAACGGATTAGAGTCGATTCATTAGATTCAAGAGAGAAGGCTTAAGTTGTTTCATAGGAACAAAATGTCAAGGAATGCAGTGGAGAAGTCTTTCAAAGATAAGGAATGTCAGTCTCTGAAACAAAAGAGTATGTGTAAGGTATGCATGAGCGAGATACATGAGAAAGGGGCGTGCAAGAACAGGACATAATGAAAGGAATTAATAAGAGCGAGAAATATTAATAAAATAATTTCTAAGTCAGGCTTTATAACGTCACCTAATATAAAAGGGAATAGCGTAAAGGGTACTTATACGATATGTAAGAAAAAAAGGTGATAGGCTCCATGGAAAGATTATTAATATAAGATAGATAGATATTTTAGTGCCGTGCGAGCCACCACTAGGATGTGTGGCAGGGAGTGAATACACACCAGGCTAAAATTTGACCCGAATATGACCCTACCGCGGTCGGATTCGGTTATTATGATCCCTTATTGTTCGTGGAAAAAAGACTTCTTAAATCTATATGCTCTGCACTTAATCTCTCTAATTTTATACTTCTAGCTTTGTGAGTAGCTAACTATAGAGATATTTTGACGAAGGCTTTCTTAAAATCTAGAATATCCGCTTCCATTGGAGCATTGCTATCTCCCGAAATAGGAATATAATGAACTAAAACCGTAAGTTGTGCCTCGCAGGATCTACCCTTTCAGAAACCGCGCTGATTTTTCATTAATAACTCATTTATAACAATATTTCATTCCTAGTTTCCTTGTTTTCTTTAAACATCTATCTAACAGTAATCAACTTCCACAAATGGTCACGGTATAACTTGAAGTAGAGATGATATAGCTCACCAAAATGTTGGCTATATTTTCGAAAGCTTTCATTGATATTAATATATGTAGAACACTTTTTTGCATCAACTACTTATTAAGGTGTATTTTATGCATCAATTTTAAGGTTTTTATTTTGAAATTCTGATACTGTCGCATACTCTTAGTTTTTCAAGAATACTTATTCATCCGTTAATGACCCCTATTAATCCTTCACTAAATTTGTAATGAGCCGTAAAAAAACTGTGGGTGGAATAAAAACTCTTTAGTGCATATAAATGAGAATCATATGGAGCATAGAATTTTCCATGTTACTACATCGGAGAGGCGGGCTTCAAGAGTGTTGTTTCAAATCTAATGCCAACAAAAGGCGTTAGTTTGTGTTACTCTGGGCGAGAAAAGAGCACATGGAAGCCGGAAGGTAGAATGTAGGTTAATCTCAAATGCATGCACACAGTCCACTACCGTAAATATACATTGTGCCGTAAGTGTTGCAGTAATCGCTCCCACGGCGTCGCTGTAGCACGGTAAGGTCAGGATACATGGTAAAAGCTTGCCTTTCAAGACCATGACCCGGAGGTGTTGCTTCCAGGGTGTGGTTCGTTAACAAGACGCTCAAACGCGAGCAAAGTACTTTCATCAGGTGCTCTTCTCTATGGTAAATAACTTGCATAACCCTATTCAGCCGTGAATTTTCAGGAATGTCATTTCATAAAATCGTTGTTTCCCTTTGTCACCGCTTCGCCTATTTTAATCTTTTGTTTTTGATTCAAGGTGGATTGCAAAAGTAGTACTCAGTGTCCGATGCTTTGGGCGTTTAAATTAATTATCTAGTTATAATTCATAAATTTTGCCTTGTCCACAATCTGAAAAGAAGCTGCTTAAACTCACAAATTTCATGCCACATATGAGCATTGTTACTTTTTTGTAATTTGTAGTACCCTGCCAGGCACCGTTAGGGTGTGTGGCAGGAGGTGAATACACGCCAGACTAAATTTGACCCGAATATGACCCTACCGCGGTCGGACACTGTTATTCTGATCTCTTTTCGTTCTTGGAAAAAATGACGTCTTAAATATATCTGTTCTACACTTAATCTCTCTCATTTTATTGACATGAGCTCTCTCACCGTAGTACGGTAGAGGTAATAATACATTTTCAACGTCACCGCAAAAGAGACATCCTTCCAATTTATGTAAGAGATACGCGCTTTAGACGACGTCGTTGGGAATCGCAGATGAGTTCGACGGGAGATGTCAGGGGGCATTTGGGAACATCTTTGTTACGATTCGAGACGAAATGCCTCCGTTCACGCTAGCGAAAATTAATCCACGAGTAGAGGAGGGCTGGCTAATTCTCTAGTAAGCATCTCTTTTCAGCTCTAGGTCCTACTTCGTATGAAAACTCACCATGCACACCCTTTACTCAGTTCCCCTTCGGGATAAGGGCAAGAAGAAGAAAGGCCTGTTTCTAGCCTGAACAAATAGGCACAATGATTGTCTTAGTTATTTTTAGTACACTGCAAGCCACCGCTTACATGATTACATTCATTTAGAGAAATAATCAATATAGTGAGGCCTTTTCCTATCTCATTTTAATTTTGTAAAGGAATCAATTCCATATGATAATATATTCCATAAAGAACCATGTCCTTTTTACCAGGTGACGGGAGTAACATTTCTGTAAGGGTCTCAGATTTTACTCTCAACTAATGCAGTCATAAAAAGGTTTTTCTCTTTACTTTAGCTGTCATTAGGTGAAAAACACAGTAATCTACTCGGGAACGACTAGGAAAATAACTGGTCATAATATAATTTTGAAATATTCCAAAATTAGTTGCATTAGCAACAGTTCAAGAATATTTTATTATGGCACTGTCTGTCAACGACTCTTGCAACCGTTTCGGCTCTCTTTTCGGACAAAGGGGACGGTGTCGTCATCTGGATTTCTTTCACACTGCTGCTGCGCTCCGGGAAAATTGCCTCGATTTTCTAAACGACACGGGAACGCAAGGACTAAAATAGGTTGCGAGCCTCTGACCTAGATAACGCGTACTAATAAATATTTTTTACGGTCACTCTATCATGTGGCGCATTGTGCTTGTTCATGGACCCCGGTTGTTCAGATAAGTCTAAGAATTGAAGCATAGAAAGATGAAAGCTATGAGAACTTGGATGTAAAATAATCGAATTTCCCTCGATTTAATTAAAATTTTTTTTCGCTTATTTGACCAACTGACCTTTTGATGCCCTGGCTCTAGTTCACGCGGGGTGAAAATATTTCTCTTATTGCCACGGGAACGTATTTTTTCTAAGTAAAATTGAAAGGTCTGTGAAGTAAACATCCTTAATACTTAATACAATGACGCAACTTCATTTTAAGAGTGCATAAAGTGGGCACAGAATAGTGCTTTTGTAACCGGAAATTTCGGGCTCCCCGGTCCCTTAATTCCTTCAAGCTCCCGACCCGCCTCACTTTGCACCTCTTCGCCGCTCTCCCGCATTTCTAGACCCCCTGGAGTCCCACCCTACCACTCCCTTCGCCCTCGAAAGGCCATAAAAATCTTCCTATGTGCGCGGATGTGAACGTCCGCGACGTTTTGTTCGGGAATTCCGCGTGGTTCCTCGACGGCAGCTTACCGCTTTTCCAATATAATGCACTTTAATGTGTTTCGCGCGCGCACAACGCCGGATGCGCACAAACACACGCGCGCGCACACAAACGCTCCTCCGGCGGCGAAAAGGTTCCGCGGAGGCCGTCATCCGAAGCGCGTACCGCTCCCACTACGACCTAAAAAAAATGATAAAAAAAGTATGGATAATGCCGTTCTTGCATCCCCCGCGCCGACCGAATCAACCATCCACCATTCGCGCGCAACCCCGCCCCCATTCCCGCTGCCATCCCATCCCCTTCCCCCTGCAGCAGAATCGCATCGGAATGAAAAGAAGGACCGCCGCTTTATTCTTTATTCATTGTGGGAAGCTCTTGCGAGCAGGGCCCGAGAGAAGAAGGGGCGTTCTCTCTCTACCCCCCCCCATCCCCTTATCGAAAATTCGCTCTCCCCCATCCCCCTTCTTTATCTCCTTTGATGCTCCCCAAGTGCTCTCCTTCGGTGAACGCATACATACGTCCTTCCGTACCTGCTGCTGCGTTCGCAGGCGAGCTCACGATATGCTCGTCTCGGTTTAGTATACCTTATGGTTTTTCGACATGGAGATTTTTAGGCGCGGCTTTTCCGAAATATTTTAAATTTCCAGTTGCGACTGTGAGTTAAGCCCCTCCGGCATATTAATTTTTTAATATCCCGCAGTAAGGCAAATTTAACTAAACCAGTTTCTATAACTCCTAATCCAAGTAGTATTCATGGTATATAAATAGTTTACCAGCACGCAAATAGGAGAAATTCTTGAATCTTTCACGCCCACATTCTGTTTACGGTGTCGACACTCGCGTTTGTGGTTAGCGCGTATAATGCATATATACATACATCTTTGGTACCCTCCAAGCCGCCGCTAGGATGTGTAGCAGGGGTTGATTACACTGCAGACTACTATTGGTACAAAATACCTTTCCCTCCGAGCGAGGTCGGTCAACGTTATTCCTATCCCTTTTCTATCGTGGAAAAAGTGATATGACTGTTCTTCACATAATCTATCTAATTTTATTTAATGATCTCTCCTACCGTAGTACAATGGGGCTACTAGTAAAAATATATTTTCAAAATCATCGCTAAAGAGACATCCTTTCAATTTATTTTAGAGATTTAATCTGTAATTTAACCTTCGCTTGGTGAGTGATTCCCAACCTAGCTCCTCTAATAATTTTAATACGCTACTCAATATGTCATAACGTTTTTCAAATCTAGCTACAAGCATTGTAGCTTGTTTTACAAATTTACTTTGTCCCATGGAATTTTCAACGGTATCCAATTCAATATCAAAACTGACAAAAGTATTTCTGGAAATTTGGCCGTATAACTCGGGGCAGTGTGATCTACAATGTTGTCCGGCGCGGCTTTGTAGAATCGCATGTAAACGTTGTACGCCCTTATAGAGCTTCACAGGTAGGCATTTTGACGTTTCATCGTATATTTTAGTAAACGTGTCTTTTTATTATATAAAAATTTTGTTACTAACTGATAAGTATGGGAATAGTTCATGCAATAACGATTAGAGTGAAACATTCACTCCGTGACTGATTCTCAACCTAGTTCCTATAATGATTTTGCTACGCCACCCAGTTTGTCATAACAACGTTTTGCAAATATAGCTCCTACACGCTGTACGCAATTTAATTCGGCAATAAATCCAACTTCATGAGGAAGTCGTATAGAAGCAGCATAATACGAATGAGGCCCAACCAGCGAAATATAACATTGCTCTTCAACCTTTTCGTCACGTCTCCAACACTCTTTTAATACATTCTAATTTTATGTTAGCTTGTTCATATATTCCCCATGTATGTTTTACCCAGTAGAGGTCGTGAGTGAAGGTAACGCCGAAGTATTTAATCGAGTATACACTCTTTTATAAATACTTTAGTATTTTTAGATTGATAATTTAGTGCCCTGCAAACTACCGCTAGGGTGTTTGGTGGGAGGTGAATACACTTCAGACTAATTTGGCCAACCACATATGACCTACCGCGGTCAGACAATTTTATTCTGATCCCTTCGTGTACGTGGAAAAAATGACATCTTAAATATATCTGTTCCATACTTAATCTCTCCAACCCTACTGGCATTATCTCTCTTACCGTGGTACGATGGGGGTAATAATATATTTTTAACATCATTGCTAAAGAGATTTCCTTCCAATTCACGTAAGATATTTAATCTGTAATTTAACCTTCGCTCCGTGAGTGACTCTCAACCTATTATATTTTCGATACGCTACAAGTTTTTTCATTGCAACGTTTTACAAATCTAGATCCTCTACACTGCCCTTAATCCAATCCTTTTTCCCTCTTGGTTTTCATTAATGTCTACGTTACTTTTTCCCACGGATTTTTTTACAGCATTCAAATCAATCTCAAGATTAATAAATGTATTTCGCGCAATTTTAGCAAATAACTCGGGTTAGTTTGGTCGGCAGTGTTGTTGCGGTTTTGGCTTGGCATTTATTTGTATGATCGCATGTGAACGTCACACGCCCCTTTTGAGCTTTTCAGGTGGGTATTTGGACGTTTCATCGTATATTTTAGTAAATGAGACTTTTTATTATGTAAATATTTGGTTACTAACTGATATGTATGGGGATAGGGTTGAAACCTTGAAACCTTGCGTTAACCTTGAAACGTGTGCGTCTACACGGGAGCTAGATATCGGGCTATATGTCGCTATCGATCAGTCATGTAAGGATTGATTTCGCAAAAATGTCCGTATCAAGAGTAAACATGCCTCAATAAAAAAATTCAACTTCAGTCTTTCAATCCATTTTATTAGCTTATAGTAACTGTTATCCCTAAGAGTACGTCAGCCAGGTGTTAAGAGCATAAATTCATTTATTTCAATTATAACTAAATACTTATTATGATATAAACCGAAGTTTGTAATTCATTAAAGACAGCAACAGTAACCTTTTTAAGACTAATAGTAATTCGTCGTACTCTCGATAAATAGATTGCGGTCCACTGCTGATTTGATTTGTCCGCCCGGGTATGTTTGTGTCGCTTTTTTTGGCTGTTTCCTCTCCCATTTCTTCCTTTCTTCCGGAATCTTCCCATCCTCGGACGTAATCTTCCTTGAAAGGTTGAGCTGTGATCCTAATCGCTTATATCTTCTTTTTTCAGGTAAGCGGAGACATTGACTCAGCCTCCCGTCCTTTCCGGAATGCGAGACTTGAATTCGCTATGGAATCCTCAGGGTCTTGCTCTCTTGTGCCCGTAGAGTGCAGCGCAGGAGGTCGTGAGTTCGAGGCGTGCATGCTCCCCTGTTTTTATCTTTTTTGAATCTTTCCCTGATATTTATCGGATGAGAGTTCTCTCTGCCATTACCGATCGGTCGCCCTCTTCGACCGTTGGGGCCCATCACTTCATCGTCCGTGTATTTTTGAGTTTTTGGTTTATTTTTCATTTCCAGGAGATGGTCCTTGTGTTCTCCCGCCCCATTTCCCCAGAGATGAATATTTTCTCACATGCAGCTGATCCATATCAGAATGGGCCATTCTCCCCGGAAAAACATCTGCGTAGGAAGACATCCTCAACGAGCTTTTAGCTTACAACGTTCCGTTGTTAATTAATGAAAGTTACTCTAGTAAATGCGGAGAGGAAATTAAAGATGCCTCTGTATTTAACATAGTCCAGCATTCTGCTTTTTATGTCATACTTGAAAACTTTGGTGATATTGAATCCATTAAACGAGCGGCCATTTCAAATTTTCTCTTTACTATTTCATACTGTAAAGAACCATAGGTGCTAGTTCTTATCAGTACTATACGTATGTATACTTATTTTAATTACGAAATACTTGAAGTTAATCATTGCATCCCTCAATTTTTATTTGCAGCTTAAGTCATAGCTTTGTTTCACTCAGTTCACTACAAATTGATCTTTAAGTCACCAAGTGAACTAGATATACGGGTACAACGGTGATTTGAATGTTATGTCCTTCTTAACCTTCTTCTAGACGTAACACCATCCGATAAATAGTCGTTCTTAACATATATACACTAGCCTTTTGATATTAAATTCGTGCATACTTCGGTATGGATTTCCTTCTCTTCTTGCCAGTCACGCTTCATTTAGGATTCCCCAGCAGAGCCATTTTTCTAAAGAGTTTGATATATCCGAGTTGACCGCTGTACGATGACTAGTTAAGAAGGAGGAAAAGAAATAGATCAGAATAGCATAGAAGAAGATCAGAATAACATTTTCCGACCGCGGTTGGGTTATATTCGGGTCCAAATCACTCTGGTGTGTATTCACCCCCTGCCATACACCCTAGCGGTGTCTTTCAGGGTACTGAAGTATCAAATAGTGAGTCGAAACCAACTCTCATAGCGTGCCCCTGGAGTGAATGGCATCTCACGACTCGAGTTAACAATCGGTGTGATCACAACGCAAACGCTCCCCGAAAAACTGTAAATGTGAGAACTGGTCCGAACTAAAGGAAATGGGAAATAAATATAAGGAGAACTCATTACGACCCTTTTGGACATTCAGAATATTTCACGCATTTTTTCAAAAAAATTTGCATAAGTTATGGTAAATGAGGCCATAATGAATCCTTCAATAAAATACCAGCTTTGTTTTTATCCCTATAAAACCGTTCTCATTGAAGTTAATTGTAATCCAAATGAATTTCCAATTCGGAGTTTTAGATGGCCGGTTTTGCTAAAGTACATAATTTAACAGACTAGATAATTTCCATTTGCTATCGAGGATGGAAAATAATTATTACCATTCGCGTATCATTTTTCTATATACTCTGACGCTCAGATTGATTTTCTAATTTTTCCGAATTATAAATTACATGTGATTAGAATATACCATTACACTATTGTTCGATGTCTGAATTGATGCAATTGCAGTTGAATAATTAGAGGCTGGTACGTGATGTCTATTTCAATGTTTTGCCATCGAGTCATGATATAAAATATTTTTCAGTAGCTAACGCCTTATTGTAGTGATTAACATTTTCATTGGATAGATCAGTTCAACGCACCGTAGCGGTGGCTTGCAGGGTACTAAAAATAAAAATAACAAAAATAAAATGAGTTATTTAATCCAACAATGTATTTAGGCCTGCAGCTTTAGATATCTACATGTTGATATTTTAGTATCCTGCCACCGCTGAGGGGTGTAGCAGGGTGAATACACACCAGACTAAATTTTGACCCAAATTTGACCCTACCGCGGTCGGATAATGTTATTCTGTGTATAAATAAATGAATTTCTATCCCTTATCGTTCGTGGAAAAAATTACATCTTAAATCTAACTGTTCTACACCTAATCTCTCTAATTGTATTGATATGATCTCTCCTACCGTATTATGATGGGGGTAATAATACATTTTTAACATTACTGCTCAAGAGACGTCCTTCCAATTTAACTTTCGCTCTGTGAGTGATACCCAACCTAGCTCCTCAAATATTTTGGATACGCCATTACGTTTATCAAAGTGCAGCTACAAGCAATAATACACTGGCGCCTAACATTTGGATTAACAAGGCAAAGAAAGCACGCAATGTTATAAAATTTTATCAACCTAAACTGAAAGTTTCACATGCATAATATAATACCTGAGACAAAACCACTCACACCAAGTTAACGCCCAAGAAATCCGCTGGAAAAATATATCACTGTGTATGTAATAGAGTGCTTAAAAAAAATATTTTAACCCAAAATGATCGGAAGATTACACTACATTAAGCAGTCGGGAGGGAAATAGATTGCCGTAACAAATCACACACATGCTTACGACTTGAAATGTAAAACTCGCGATAACAAATTATTAACGTGACTACAAATATAAAGTAATTGAGTATTCAACCTATATCTTTCTTCCAAATTCAATAACACATACGAAAAAGTAAACTTGTATTAAGAAGTCAACCTATTGTAGGTATCTAGTCGATATATGCATGGCAGAAGACTTCATTTCATACATTCCGTATACTTAGCTTATTTCAGTCGATGTTTTTCTTACCCCGCATGTCGCTCCCACCCCTGCTGCTGGGATGCTTCTGTTTTTGAGGAGGCTGATCGAAACATGTTTTTCGTTTGGTTTTTCCGAAGGGGGAAAAGAATCCTTCTGAAAGCCTTGCGCCATTTCCACCGAGACATGCTTACTCCTGCGCCAAGAGACCGGTTTATATGAGGATCATCATAGCAAGGGCAGTAACTAGAGTGTTTACATTAATTTTGCTTTTGTTTAGTCAACTCCAATGGAATTTTCTCTCCCAATTTCTCATTCCATTTCCCTAGCTGCTTTCGGTTCGGGCGACGCTCACAATGATGGCAGCCAATTTATTTTCTGTATTCGACATGCCATGAAACTGGAAATTGATTTTACATGTAGGAGATTAATCATCGACAAAACATAAACTTAGATATTTTCCGGAGCCATTACATTTTTTTCATAAGTCGTTATTTTGCTTTCACCCTTGCTTCAGAGTCAACTCCACGAAATGGATTGCCACCCACGCTATCAATGAATTTTTTTGACTGTGATGGATTCCAAAGCCTCATTGTCAGGATCCAATGAGTAAATGATGTCATGGTGCTTTTATTGAGCGTGACTTCACGAGTTTCCAGACCCAAACGGTCTTCTTGACAAAAAAATCAAAAACGAGAATCCAATCGAATGAATCATCGAAGGCGAAGGAAGATATAGCGCGGGTTGCGAGCACTTTTCGCTGGTGTTGTTCCTAACGTCCGTTTTTTATTACAAAATTTAGTGCCCGTAGCGTCACATTTCACGAAGATATCACCCCTCCCTCCCTCGCGGCAAGTCGTTGAGAATTCTTTGACCTCCCAACTTTTCGAAGCGTGCCGTCATTTTCGAGTGCTCCAGTCGAGTCGGTATCCATGCATCTGCTTTCAATGAGGGCTATTGAAATTTTGAACGCGCGTTGGGATATTGAGAGATCGGTAGACGATATGATATATGTGTCTGGAAGTATTATCGTGATTTCTGATACTTTTAATTCATGGGACTCCGAGCATGAAATGACGAGAAAAATAAAATTCAATCAAGTTGATTTATACGTATAGACATCACAGTTGAATAAATTATTTCATTTAATAATGTCACATCCTGCCTTAATATAATCCCAGTCTCGAGGTTATCGTATCCCATCTCCGATATGTATGTATTTCTATGTGCTATCCAATTCACACGTCACGCTGAAGATATTTATCTTCCATAGATACTAATGCAGACGATTTTGATGGAAAGACTATTGGTCTAATAATCCAATGTAGAATTTTTCGATTCATTTTTGGAGGAGTTATTCTGCGTTGTGGAAAACAGCCATCATAATGTATGATTCAAATCGTGTGTGACAAGGTGTGTATTTTTCAATAGGATTGAAAATCACGTGCTTTGCAAAAAAGCAGCACGTTCCTGCATAGTAACAGTTGAGATGTGTAACGCTCATTCTCAACAACAACCCAAAAAAGATGTTTTTCGAGGGGACGAAAAAGTGGCTGTTTGAGAGAGGTCTTCTTGCATTTGTTTGCTTAGGATCGGTGTGGAAAACGTTTCTTCTGGGTTGCAATTAAATGTACTAGTTTCTTGTCCCTGGACTAATTGGGAAGGAGGAAATTGGTGTAAGTACCCGTTAACCGCTACGTACTCTCGATATCGGTTTGGTGTGCATGACCTTTCGTAAGTTCATGGTACTTCCACTTACTCGTGTTTTCTTCCCTCCCCCCCTCCGGCCTTATGTACTGAGATAAGAGAAAATAAACTCGTGAGTAAGCAGATTATTTGGCCAAACTGATAGCGGGGGTATTGGCCCTTCAACGCAAAGATTTACGCGGACAGCGGAGGAAGGCCGAAATACACGAGAGCCATGGGTGTGGAACGGTGAAATAAGTCAAGGGATGGTTTAAGATACAGGGCGGTATGAGGAAGAGGAGGACTGTTTTCGGATGGAAACCAGATGAGAAAGCCGAGTGAGCTTCAGGGATAAGCGACAAGCAGTGAAGGAAGGCAAGGGGCTGCGATCCCCAGACGCCACCCCCCCCCTCCTTGACAGGAAGGGCCGTCAAAGGGCTGGCCAGCCCTTTGACGAGTTTCCGAAGGAGGGACAGTGAGTCCCCTTGTTCTGACCCCACGGGTCGACGACGACGAGCATCCGGTCCACACCCCCTTGGCTCTCAGGAACCCGTCCCATCTCCTCCGTTTAACCACTCAAAGGCCTGCACCCGCTCCCTGCTGTCAAGTCGCACGCGGGTGAAGGCGTGCCGTATCATCGAGCCGTAAAATGTTCACTCGATTCTCCCGATAGGTAGGAATTCATCCCACCCAGGGGGTCCGTGCGGAACTGTCAGGCCCCAATTTTGTTCTGCCATTCGTTTAGCCAGTTTGTCCAGTTCTACTCTTCAGATATTTAAATTTTTTTTAGGATCGAAGTGCGAAAATTAAGTCCGTTCGCTATTGTTTCGAAAACGTAAACACAATCCATTTCAAATTTTGCGTTTCGGAATGCAACTTGACACGATTCCCGGCCCCACTACGAGTTTTTATAGTTGCTTCACAACATCCTTGATCTAAAACTGAGGTACAGAGTGTTGTGGATATTCGTAACGATGACACGCATCAGTGATCGTCCTCATGAATCCTTTATTAATTCCTGCCGCTGAAGTGAGCATGACGTGCCTGAAATTCCATTGTTCAAACACTTGGTGCAGGAATTACGAATGCGGAGTTTCGTCTTCTTGAGAAAATAATAATGATGAGTGAAAATAAAATCAACATTTTATGATGAGAAAAAAAGTACCATAGGAATGGTGCACATCTGAAACATAATGAATTTGATGGGAGCATACAAGGTTTGCATAAAAAGTATCGGAAACAATTTTTCCCTGGTGTGACTGTACGTCGCAGCGCGCTCGCACAGCGCAGACTCGGAGGTTGGGGGTCTGATGTCCAACATGCGCCAGGAGCCAATCACCTGCGAGCGTTCGTTCAAGCTAGATAGTGTATTGAGATGACCCTTGTCGAGTTATTCGGTCTAAGCGCAAAATCCAACTAACGGTCGAACAGCGCCATCCAATTTTGTGTTGGACTGGGTAAATCGGGTACGGAGACTTTGGGCATGATTCGACAAGTGTTCAGGGGTGAAAGCATGTCACAAACTATAGTTTTTAAGTGTTATTCAAAGATGGCCGATAAAGTATGGAGGACGACCCATGAGGAAATACTATGAACAAATTTTTTAGGTCAAATAAAAGAGGAATATTGGGCGGAAGAGCTCTGAGGGCGTAAGTGAGTTAAGTATTGGAGGGTCATGAATGAAGGGCTTCAGTGAACCAATCCTCGTTTTGAGGATACGATGAATAAATATCTCCCTCCTATTATTGACTAATGTCAGGAATGATTTTTTACCCTCCGTCAACGCCTGACCTCTTCGTCATCTCATTTGCCTGCCCTTCGTTTTCCGACCCACGTTGGCCCCACCTCCACTCAAACCTGGCGCCGTGCCTGCTAGAATCGCTCTAAATGAAGTTTTGCATCAGGAATACTAGTATGATCAAAGGAAATGACATCCACAGAGGTGATGTAAAATTACCTGTTTCTCGGGGCAAAGTATCTCCATGGCTCCAAGTTTCTAAACATCACATTGACAATTTTTGTGATGAACAATTAATGAATCAAAGATCTGCGTACCATTGCACGAGTTCTTAATTCAATTTTACCCGTTGAATTTCCGTTGTGAAGAATTTCGAGTTCAACTTATAATGGTATTGTGATGAAATTCTTATACCATGGTTCCATACATGTAGAAAAGGTAATTGCTAAATACCAGTGTGGATTAGACAAATAATTCGAAATTCATCACTTTCAAATGTGCAATTTTCTTTTTCGTGTGGCTGATTAAGGTGTTGTTTTTGATTGTCCACAAAATATGGAAATATCAGCGAGTACTTCCATATTGCTATACGGCATAGCTCTAGCAATCAGTTAAACAGTATAAAACCTTGTTCACTTCCGAATTGATTGGTTATTTCATTTAGATTAATTTCGAGTAGAAAAATAATTTGAGAGTTAATACGTCAGCATGACAAATTGCTCCGTAGGAGGCATTAAATCCGGAAAAAATGTAATCTCAGGATTATCAGATCCTGCGGGTGAATGAATTTCTTTCAGAGAACCTAATGATATCGTTTACTCGAGTATCCCCTCTTCCCAATTCTCCGAACCAACAGCGCCCAAATTTTCAGCAATTAGAAGCAAGTCTGGATTTTTTTTGTGTTTGTATCACAATAAAAACTCTGCGCTCTTCCTTTTCATGTCGACGGAACGGAAGTGAAAAAAAATAATAAATAAAAAGGAGCCATCCTTTGTGACGAATCAAAGAGGGATCCCTTTCATAATTTATTTTATTCTTCCTTAGAGGGATCCGCCATCAACGCAGTCGTGCACAAACGGCCAATCTCCGTCCGCTGACTAGAGTCCGCCATCCTTAGCAAGCTCGCAGGAACTCGCTTGAGAAAGAACAGCTTCCGCCCCCTCTCGCGCTCACCCTTCCATCCCTCACCCCCCGTTACCCACTCTCCAGTTTATGGAAACATTTTCGAAATCCCTGTGCCTTATCCTACTTCCTCAGCGCCTCCATAGATCCGACACTCCCATTCGCCAGTCGTCTCCTCTCCCGTTGCTCTGAACCGAAGAATGTAAGCACTTACATTTCTTGGGGATCCTACTATTCTTCCTATATTTTGACTCCCATCCATTCTCCTTTGGAATCTTCAGTACTCTTTCTCAACCCCCTTCCTGAAGGAGTCGAAACTGAAAGTTGAACAGAATTTAAATTAAAGCGGAGATCTTGAAGTTTACATACTTGTGAGAACATAGTACAATTTGACCGTAAGATGAAATTTTAACTTTGATCAGAAATTTCTACCCAATAAGACTAGCTTCAGCTCTTATTTGTGGTGATCATATCTGTAGATGCCTTTCTGTAGAAGCAGCAGTTGACGTGAGTAGTCACCATTTAACTTCTCTCAAAATGTGATTTGTGGAAGTCACATGTAGTTTCCATGCGGATGTGGTAGTTCAGTGTGTAGAGCTTCGGATAACTGATCGGAAGATCTTGGTTTGATTTCCGGGGACACCTCTGGAACTCTGAGTTTCCCTCGAGCTGTGTGATTCTTCGGGTACCTGTACTTGTTGGACACCATAGTCGATACAGGAAATGAAAATGCCCTCCCTATCCTGATGTGTAAACGTCACACACCTTTGGGCTTAGCACTACCTTTACCTTACATATTAAACTGACCTTCGGGTTGATAACAGTGGTTTGGTTTATATAATTTCATAATGGATTCTTTTTTGAGGTAGTATTTACTTGAAATTCTTTCTACTTGATGGCTGCGCTCAATAATTATAGTCTAACATTTAATATAATTCTCATATACCCCATCACAGCCTCGTAAATCGTGAATTATTATTATTATTAGGTAATCTACCGGTTAAGGTAGGTTTTTGGATGGACACAGCTACAAACTAAATATTTTGTGATTCCTAACAAAATAGAAAATCCAGTATCCTACTCTATATCAGACCCCTCTTCATCTCTGAATACTTTCTTCCTCCCTTCATCCCGTCCAACATCCCTATCCTGTAAATCGTGAATATTTGCCAAAAAATTATAAAAATATAATTCAGCAGTTTTTAATCCATTATTATTTTATATAAAATTCTTTTATCATCCCCTTCCTTGGCTTTCTTTGTATTAATTTTCAATCGTTCCGCCACTGTTAAGGGATTGGATTTAATAAACAGTACTCTGTTGACTCTTAGTGTATTTTTTATAAATCAAAATTATCAATTAAAACAGAACCTTCATTTTCGTCTTTCATTTCTATGAATGTAATTTCTGCTGGCGCTGTGTTCAAGTGGAGATAAATGTAGAAACTTGCTAGCTTGCTGGCAGTCTAGGATCCAGGGAAAGAAAGCATTGATGCTTGAGTTAAGAAAACTATATGCTAGTGCCTTGATACCAATACATATTGTACGACTTCTCGAATGCAGGTACTTTGATTTAGGTTCTTAGGGTAATAATCTAAAATAATAAAAGAAAAGCCTTAAGTATTTCTGTTAGCGAGATACCGGTGCCCACCGTCACCAATTATGGTAATTGTTTTGTGTCAATAGAATTGGCGAGTTTTCGCACGTTTTTGATAATTTTTAAGCGGATAGGCCCACATCCTTGGATCGGGATGCAGGAAGAATCTTCATAAAAGGTAAAAGTAATATCAAGATAAAAAATCTCAGTAACAGAGTTTCAGTGATAATGTCGCATAGCAATTGAAAAATACATGATCGATATTGGTGCCTGGGGTACAGAAACTAAATATGGATATCTCGGTACGAGTTTCCTGGTCAGTTTTTTAAACTAACTGTGTATATGTACATCGGATAACAGTTCCAGAACTGTGGTAATAATCCTGACTTAATCTAAGTACCGGGGTATTCCTACCAAGCCTTGATTAAAATATCGGACGGACTAGTTACTAGTATCACGGCGAGACGAAGGATTTTGATCGAGCGTATGAGGTGGCGCGAGATAAAAAGAGGATGCCAAGGGGTCAGCCGCCAGGCGGAGTCGCGCCGAACGCGAAAGGCCCGCTTAAAAGGGGAAGACTTTTACGGAAAATGAGGGAGCGATGGCGGCAGGGGATTGTTTAAGGGTAGGCGAGGGGGAGGGGAAGGCGAGGTGGGCGGGGAGGTCGAAAAGGGGTTAAGACAGATGAAGGCCGTGACGGGAAGAAACGGAAGTAAATATCCACCCCGCCCCCCCCTCCATCCCCATCCAGCCCTGCTCCATACCGAGAGCTACACGGGAGGGTCTCAGCTCCGTGAGAAAATGCGGGATTAGTCTCAAGGAAGGGGTCGGTGGGGGTGGGTAGGCTGTGAGGGGTTTGGGAGGCAAGGGTTTGTTCGAATGCGGGACGGATTGGAGCGAGAGGAGGTTGTGAGGGGGACTATGAGACTGGTGGGTTGCAGGGGACTGTGCCCCGCGAAACCCCCAACCAACGCCCCCGACTGTCTTTCCCGCGGATTGAGGGCTCGAGAGGCGGTGGAGACAGATGGGATGCGAGGGGAAGCCGAGAGTGAGCATGGCTGGGCGGCGGCGGGGTGGCGGACTGAGTGAAGGAGACAGCGGAGTTATAGATAGTTGCACTCCGAAATGGAAAGAGGAGACAAATCTCGAGGAACACAACGAACGGCGGAATGCTGGGGATGCTGTGGGTCCCTTAGAGAGAGAAAAGAATAGCACCGAGGAGGGGAAACGATGGAGTGAGCTTGGAGGAGGGGGGGACGAAGGGGCGCCTCGGGGAGTAGTTGCGGAGGGGTCGAAGTTCAAGGATCGGAAAGGGAAGCTGGGAGAGAGAGAGAGATGGGAGGGAAATAGAGAGAAGGCGGCTGCAAAAGGTTAATACTGTTTTAAACAATGCTCATTCATATACGAGTAGATACCGAAATCACTACCAAATTCGAGATACGTCATATCTTATTGTGTCAAATGATGGATTGGCTTAAGTATGTACTCATCGCTTCAATTTTAATGTGTTTAATTATTTTTCCATTATGTTCTCAAAACTGAATTTAGTACGGCACTTTATTGCCATCTGATTTCTGAAGCCAACTACCAATCACAGACGAGCATGATCGTTGAGCGTTTCTAGAGGCTGCTGAAGGTGGTGCTGGAGTCCAACACATTGTTAGGGGAAACCAATTATTTATTTATTTATTTATTCAGGATAAGTCCGAAAACAGCACATTTTGGCCTTTACATCGAACTATTAACAACGATAACAATTGACACATTTACAAATACCCGAGCCCTAGATGGAGGGAAACTCACCCAGGCGGGAATCGAACCCGCGACCCTTGGAATGGCAGACGAGGACGTTACCCCGCCGCCACCGGGGTCGGCAATTATAGGTAATTATAGGTATCTTACCGTATCTGACACAATTCTTGACTACCATTTTAACTAGTACTGTAGGTATAGTCCTCTACGACGGACATCAAATGGTATTCCCATTTAAGGGTAAACATTTGTCGTAAACGTACCACCCAGAAGCATGTGCGCATGTGCAGTCTAGGCTGAAAATTGGAACGTATAAAAGGGTTCGTCCGAGACTCAGACTCGCAAGTTTGAATCCAATTTCGAGTGTGTTGAATCCAACTCCGATTTTCGGTATGCGCTGAAATAAGCATCATGTAAAACAGCCTTTAGAAACCCCGTCCGCGAGGAGTGGTACCTACGGCCTCTCAGCCGAGTGTAGCGTGGAGGAACTCAAATGTCCCCCGGAATGGAGTAATATCCAAGCTATTGTCCTCAATAAGCGGTATCAGGGAAACTCATTGTGCTCATTCATCGAGATGCTAAATTTCAATTACCTGCAGACGGAGCTCCGCAGTCTTATCTTACAATTTCAGTTGGAGTCAGTGGAAGCGTACGTCTCCACAGTCCCTTCGGTCCTCAATTCTACTGGGGGCGATCGATACTTGCTCTCTTCATTTGTCGGCTCACGAAACCTAGAATGAATCCATTCGCTTATTCACCTCTTGTCTCAATCAATATACTTATTATGGAAAATTTCGAGAGTAAAATATTGATTTTTAAAAGAAGCTTTAGGTCCTGCTGCACATAAGAAGTTTCGAAGAACTTGAAATACACAATATGCCATAATACTCGCGTGCGATTATGATAAGGGAACTTCAAGCGGTCCAGTGTTGACCCTCAGTGAAGGCAAAATGATGCGAGGAGTTGGGAGGCCCAAATGTCCCAAGAACTTTCGACATCCTCTTGATTTATGTGAACTTCTGGCAATCTCCCTACTCCTAGCAAACCATGACATCATCTGCATTTATGTCTCTCCCTTCGCTCGGGAAAATGAGTCATTGTTGACTCAAATGGACTTTAAGAATGAGAGTTAGATTCTGTTTAAGGAAATGTAATAACTAAGTCTCTGACATAATAAATACATGTATATCTAATTTCCACAGCCACCAGGACTTTAATCATAATCAATTAATATAGAGATACGTAGTTACAGAATTACCTTTTTGTCATTGACTCCTGTGATATTATAGAAATAAATTTGGTAAATGTGTGATTAAGTCTCCTTACCCCATATTCTGTATCGCTTTTCTCAAAAGTGAAGTATTAATTATTTATTACATAAATTATTTTCATTTATTAAAGCTTAAAATAATGGCAGCAGTTGTTCTGTTATCTTCTGTACGTGATCATTATTAATGCCACTAGTTAAAGGAATTTGATAGCAAGTGTAAGGCTAAATGAGAAACTTTCAGTTGCCTAAGGTGAGGGCCATTTTAGAATGAGGATTCTATGATGCATGTATGGGGGCACATATGTTTTACAAGAATCACATTCGGCGAGATGTAATCTTATAATCATGAAAATGAAATAGAACGTGAAAGCAACCAGTCGACAGTCATACTCTCCTTAATTCCCTGCAGCTTCGCCGATACATCATATATGGATATTTCCACATTCTGTTTTGCAATCGGAAAATGTGCATTACTCGACGTAACTGACGACTTTATTCGCCGTCTTCAGTGTCAAGAATTTGACGCACGAATCGGCGAATAAAGTTGCCTTGTTCTGCGATATAAATGCGGCGCCCGTCGTGAGCCGTCGCGTGTATACAGGTACGTCTCATTCCTCGCGGAGAGCCCTCAGATGCTGCTCGGAGGCGGGAGAGGGGGTGCGTGAGGGGTGACGTTCTCCGCAGCGGCCCCCAAATCGAACTTCACTGATCCGCGCTTCGCGGCACAAAAATAAACATTTGCCCCCTAAATACGGTCTTGCTCGGGAGCATCGATTTGGGTTCACAAGGATTCTCTCTCACCGTGCACACAAGCCCGACACGAAACATTCCGGGGACTCATAAAATATCTTAAACCTATCGATTTCACGCTTGGCTTCACTCTTCGGAAGATGCGTGCGTACACAGATACACTCATCGTGAAGGGAGGATCGGGGAAGGAAACAAGGAAGCAGTTGCTCCCCTCTTACCCCGCCTCCAACTCCCACAAGTCTCCAAGAGACGCCGTCTCTCGGATATCTGAGGGAGCCTCAGGGAAAACGCCCTTTCGAACGAACATGTAGTGAATAAATGTCGAATGCGAGCATTTAGAATCGGGCCGTTCGTCGAGTAAGTGGTGACAGGAATTCGTGGAATGATGTGCGATGGAATCAGGAGAAAAATAAGCGAGGGATGAAAGATGGTACACAAAGTGGAAAAAAATTGTGTTTTATATTCCGCGGCTATAATTTCAGAGGTACAAAACCAGAAGATAATATTGCGGTGAGCAACTCACTATATATGGTAAATGATATGTAGATTATATATTTGTTTTACGCACGATGAAGAATTAACATTTGGAGACTGATTAATGTAATATTACGTTTCTCTTTTTTAGTTTACGTAAGGATGAAGTAGGAATCACAACCATGCAGAGTAGTTGACCTTAAGATCGATGAATCGGTTTAGAATTCTTGAAATCCTTCCACATAAACTGACGGGTAATGAGGCTCATAGAGTCTCTAATAGTTACTTTATTGTAATGATAATTCGTCGTTTTCTTACCTTCTATTGGAAGCGCAGAGAATTTTCCAAAATTTTACTCTTGAAATGCCTGGAATTAAAAAAATATCATTTACTTAGGGGTGGATAAGGGTTTGAATCTTATTTATAGATTTTGATGCCGAATGACTCCAATATTTTTCTCAGTACTGAACACTACCTGAGAATCGGCTTCGCCGTAGATTTTTATATCTAATTTTTGGTGTATGCCTACCACACCTCCGTCAGGAGGAAAAAATCGGAAATGAAAAGATTTTGCGTAAGTGAGGGTGTGAGTCAGGGCCGAGTCGATGTGTTTGGTTGGCCGAAACGCCGATATTGCTCACAGCGATCCTCGTGCCACAGGAGAGTGGGAGCCGCTGCGCTATTTTACGATTCTTTTGGTACAAAAGGGCGCGGAGGGAGTGGGGTTGGGAGCAAATTCAACCCCCTTGCCTCTTTCTCGGCAGACCTCCATGCCCCCTTTACCCGTCCTTCCATTCCAAACCTCCCACCCTCTCTTTCCTCGCCCAGCCGAAAAAACCCCTCCTCCACAAACCACTCGAACCAACCCGGCCAATGGCGCAACTTCTTTTTGGGAACACCACGTGCCTTGTCTCTCAAAGATTACGCCAAAGTGCTTCGCCAGAAATGCCACCGCTTCTCTCATCTGCCCTCTTCCTTCTCTAAGGTTCCTCCCGATCCCTCCCCTAAAACCTCTCTGGCCCTCCCCAGACTCCGTCCTACCCTCTATCTCTCTCTTTCTCTCGCTGCTCTACCATCTCCCTTCGCTCCATTCGTTTTCTTTCCGTCCGAGGACGTGGTTGCGAGTGCGCCAGGGTCTCATTGTCGGCGAGTACATCCGCCCCGGTGTCTACCTTTTCTGCAGCTAACCACGTGAAATGCCCTAAGCAAGGGGCATCGAATTAATGTGTGTGCCTCTCGAGAAATTACAGGCCATGGGAGGGAAACGGGCCGACGAAGGTTAGGGAAAGGTACCCTACTTGGGATTAGCCCCTAAATGGTCCATATACATCTTTATCTAGTATTTCATTTTCTAATCCCTGGAAAACATTCAGGTGGCACTCTCTCCCTGCCCAATTACCGCTACGCATTGTTCCGCGGTGTGCATAAATATGGGTCCCTTAACATCATTTTTCTTCCTTGATTAACCCGTTTGGCTTCCCATACTTCGCCAATTAGCATTGCCCTTCTGCTTTCCAATATTCTGGCGTTGAATGTAGCGGGAAGACAAATAACTGCCTTTAATTTGTACGTAACATCGTGAGGATCAATCTGCACTGAAAACGGTGACATGCTGTGTTTCATTAAAAAATCATGAAGCCCATAAAGTAACATCTTTGCTTCATTTGATATTCGTGAACGATAAATGATTACTCGGGATATGATAAATGATATATTCCATTTTAATATTCCTTACTGAATTTGAATACCCCTGATCCAAAATAAATATTTCCATCGAGTGTCATTGATGTACTTTCCGTCAAGAGTGTCCCGAGAGCTCCCGCCCCTCAGGCCTTGGGTAAATCCTCTCTCTCTGACACACACGGGAAAATATACATATCGCTGCGGTTAATTTGCGTATTTTGTATACCGTTCAACTCTGGAGGCCGAGGAAACGACGTGTGTGGCACTCGTGCCGCGGGCCTCCGCCTTAGCGAGGAGGGAGGTTCGAGGCGCGCGGGTTGCTCCCGCGCGACTGCACGGATGGAAGGCGCTGTTCCCCTCCTCGGAAGGGGTACATAAAAATTCATATCTCCCGGTGATCTATCAGTCGTGGGAGGGGGTGAGGTGAGCGGGCAAGGGGAATGTCTCCATGAGGGTAACACGTGTTAGGGAGCACTCATGCCGGGGAAAGGGACGATTCCAGGGCCAAAACTGTGACTTATCTCTGTGACTAATTTGCCGAGGAGGGGAGGGGGTTTAGAAGGTTTGAGGTGCCCGTTAAGCGTGGAATGCAAGCGCTTCCCGGGCGAGCATATGGCTGATTGAAGCGATCCGAGTTTCCTACCCAGTGACTTCGCCTTTGGGGATTTTTGAGGAAAAAGTTTAATCTGGCGTCGCCAGAAACAAGTTTTGGTTAGTCGGTCGAGACTGTTTCCTTCGCGGCTGTACACGCATGTCATTGGTTCGAGGCCACAAAAAGAAACTCACACCCGACGAATAGCTTCTCTTAGAAACAATCACGTCTTTCATGAAAAAATCTTTTTTATCAATGCTTGTGCGTTTTATTATGATAAGTCCATTTTAATGGCGAATATAGGGAGGAGAGTGAGCGTTTTACTACCCATTGATGGCTTGAGTAGCAAGAAGTAGAAACGGTGGCACCTACCTACTTCAGAAGAGTATGTGTTAAGATGCCGAGGAATTTTTTCCCCGCTGGGAAATATCTCTCGGGAGTTTGGATTTAATATAACGGCGTTTGTAGCTATGCAAACGATATCATTGAATGACTAGAACAAGCTCGCACCGTAGATATTTTTTAATCTCCGAGATAAATAAATTGGCGAAAATTTCATGTTAAAATTAATTTATTTTGTCCACCTTTCATCTTTTTAATTTAACAGAGTTTTATAAAATAGATATCTCATTACATTTCAGCAAAAATATTAGCAGAAGATAGTATTTTATAGTAGTCCCAACACTAAAAATTTTGTTTTTATGATCATTTCCCTGGGTGCGGTAGATTTCAATCAACCTACTTGTGTTTCATTAAAGCATATTCTTCAAAATCTGAAGGGTAGACTTGTGTTTCCTTTGGAAACTTTATTGTTTGGACTTGAGGAAAGGCAGGGCGTTTGGAAGTGAATGAGGGAAGTATTAGCTTCGAAGAAAATCGATAGCCCACCCCATTGTGTCTCCTTTTATAAACGCAATAGAAACATCTCGAGCAGCTGAGGGTAGAGATTGTATCCGATAAACCATTCAGGAATAAAAAAATCGTCCACCCCCCCACGAGAACATCGAACCCAGCCGAGCACGTCTCGGCCGTTAAAACGAACCGCGTCGGAATCGGAAGGGAAAGTTGGCAGAGCTCGAAAATTAAAGGATATATAAAGAGGCAAAAGGTGGGCAGTCGGTGGAGGGAGAGAGAAAAAGTAGTCGACTAAATCGTTTTTGCGTGAAAGTATTAGTGGATCGTGCGTGGGAGAAAGGAAATGTGGAAGGAAAATCGAATCGGATTTATTCACGTGGTGCGTAAAGATTACTACCGAGCCGCCCGAATAAGATGCGAAAGATTTGAGCGCCATTATTTGCTAATGGTCTCTGCCGAAAACTCGTGATTTGCAGTACCAGAATCCTAATTTGAGCAATTAAGTCTGCGTCTACTTGCATGCGCAAAGTTAAGTAGAAGGTAAGTTAGAAATTAAGTTAAGGTAAGTTAGAAATTAGTTTGTACGATATTTATAGTCGTCCATTGTAAAATTTTCTTAGGGTGTCAATAGTGCGCTCTTTTTTGTCCACAAAATCGCGCGGCCGTTTCTAAACCATTTGCAGTAGTATGTGATCACTGTCATCGTATTAAAGATTGGTTTTACTGAAAGCTAGAGCTCACCCCTCACTAATCACTATAGCGCGCGAAATTTGCACATTCAGCGTATGGTTGCTAGCTAACGTATCCCATGTGGTTACCCAGCACCATCCCCCGCAGCGAAGATATATCTGACGAGAACACTACTAATTCCCTTGTTGAAAAGCATCATATACTCAGCATTTAATATTTATCGAATTCATCTGGAACACGTGGATATGAGACCAGAATCCACATCAGGGCCTTTCTCAAGATTTATGATTTTCCCGAATATTTTATCATGAGTTTTCATCAAGAGAGGTTACTTCTAGGGTCACCGATGAAAAAAATTATAGATTAAAAGTGTAAAAAAAACAAACTCACCGAAACTTCCACATTTAAGAGGAACTTACTTATTTAGATCTTTTCAGAATGAATTGTCTACTTCCGTCTACAGTACAGAAAATGTATTGTTTCATCCACAAATCCTTTCTCGGAGATGAGTATGAAGAAAAAAAGGTCATACCGAAACGACCCAATCGCCGATGCATTCGTGCGATATGATTGAGAGGCTGAGGAAGAAAGAACGCGAGGATAGAGGTAAGACTCCGGATAAGGAAGGAGCGAGGAAGGAAAGAGGAATAGAAGGGTTTTGGAATCGCAGGAAAAGGGAACGGGTGGTAGGGCTAGGGCTTACGACCAGGACTCCAGACTTTCCGATAAGACAGCGAATCGAGGAGAGGAAGTAAGAACAAGCAGCGGGGGGTTGAAGAAAGTGTACCTTCTTTCCGTGACGTCGGGAGAGCATATATATATATATATATATATATATATATATATATATATATATATATATATATATACACACACACATACACTCATACACTCACACACACACACACACACACAAATAGCGTGGAAAGGGGTTTCAGTAGTGGGTTTCGTTCCGTTGTTCTGGTTGTGTATGCGCTCGTGTGGGTGCAGGGGAAAGGAAACGGAGAAAGGACTTGGACGAAGGAGGAGATAAATAAAAGAGGAGAGAATGGGAGGAAGTGCTTTTCTCCCATCCCTCCTCTCCCACCGCTACTTCTCCCACTGCTAATACTACTTCTTCTTTTACTAAGACAGTTCACATAAGGAATGGAAATGAGGGACGTGGAATAAAGATTGGAGGCGAAAAAGAGCCGAATAAAAAGAAGTGGGATGGGTGTGGGCCGGAAAGGGAGAGCGGAGGGCCGCGTGGATAATGGATCGGGGAAGGGTTCCTTCTCCGCCTGGCTTTCTTCTTTTTTATTCTTTTAGGGTGTGGAACTGGGGTTTCCTTTTTGAAGGAAGGGTTGGAGAGTGTGAGGGAGGAGGAAGGCGAGGGTAGGTAAGTAAGTAAAGGGGAAAACTTTGGTTTGGGAAAATAAATTAAGCATGTGAGGTAGGGATATAAGGTAGAAGGGAGGCTTAAGGGGAGTGGGTGGGAACCCTCCTTCCTAGAGGGAGGAGGTATAAGAGTGAGGTATGGGTGAAGGAGGTGTACCCTAGCCTGTTTGTGAATGCATGTACTTATCTTCAACCTTTGCCATTCGTAGATTTTGTCTCTCTGTGATCGGCCGCGCTGTACTAGTATACTTTTGGTGGATGCGCTCGGACGGACAATACCCGAGCCAATTGTTGTGAAGAGCTGATACCTTCATTAGATTTAGTAATGAAATCCGCGGATTGTGACTTCCCTTTGGATATATATATTAAAAAACTAAATACATTGATAGCATTTTCAGAATTTATGAGTCAATATTATAAGAATTAATCGCCAATAATTAATCTGTGAAATTTTCTTGCGGAATGCGTCTCACGCCTTCTTAGTTCCATGAAACATTTTAATTCACGAGACGGATCCAGCAATATCATGAAATCTCTCTCGACACACTTAATTACTACTGAAGGCATTTTGTTACTATGTTATGACGAGTTAAATTTTTTACGATATATTTGTCCTCTTGTATACGTGCGTATGGATTCACATGCACTATATGTAAACTCACCTACTTCTGGGCTTTGACTGAGGAATGAGATCATAAAGTTTTTTTGTTGTGCAGTGAGTTCAAAGAAAAGAGCTCTTTCGTCGTAATAGAGGGCACTGGGAACTCATAAGGATAAAACACTTGCGTTTCAAAGTGTTTCACTTATTTATTCTGGACTAAAACATATTATTATTGTGTGAACTTGGTACACAGAACTCTTTTCATGGGAAACATATACCGGGATCGTCTCTCCGACATTCTTCGGGTTCACGGGAAAGTATCACCGCCCTCACCCTCAGAATAGGTAATAGGGTTTACTGCATAGCTGGCATGCGGTCCTCATTTTGAGACGCATGTATGTGGGAACTCGCAGATGCTCGCCTGGAACATTAAAGAAACGGTCTTCGCAGAAGATAGGGAAAGTTTTCCGTCGCAAATCTCCAAGGAGAGAGAGAGAAAAGGACAATGAAAGTAGTAGAGAAGAAAGGAGTCGTGTCGCATTATACGCTCGGCGAATCCGAAGAAAGTATTTTGCCTTGTAGGGTTTTGGAAGGGAAGTCATGGGCGAGACCAAAATACGGAGTCTTTCCCTGGAGTCTCTTTCGTGCCTCCTCTATGTATTCCACGAATTCTCAATAATCTCACAAAACTTTTCTGGCTCGTTCAATGGCATCGTACGCTTTAATGATGAACAACAACCTTTCCACTCCAATCCGAATTGTAATACAAGAATTGTCGCTTATTGTCTTTCTTATAATTTCCTCGCTGATAAAATCGAATGATTTTTCATGATGGACACCCATCCTATTTTTGACGTATTCCTCTCTGTGATAAAATCGCTTTTGTTATAAAATATGAGCCTATTTTAGCCTTAGGAAATTGAACTTGACTAATGGAGTACGTAGAATTTATTATTATAGGCTCTTATACGAAATTATTTTATGCGTTTGCGTTGAAGGTTATTTAATTAATCAATACGAATGTCGATCCTAACCATTTTCTTGAGTTATTTCGATGGTAATTTTTCATGATCCGTATTCTAGCTCAATTGTTTGATTCCAAGGTAATCGTAGGATTTGGTGCTAATCAAATGATTTCTGGAATTTTTATTGAATTTTTAAGTTTTCAAAAAAAATTTTGTGCTGATGATCAACACAACGTACTTATGTTTAAGTGCGCATGCTCTTGCGGTTGAATTAGTGGTCACCTATTGTGCCATCTAAAAATACATGCACTTATTTAGTGATACTTTTGAGGTCTTAGTAGCAGTGCTGTAAGTTGGAGTTGCCATAGTTTACGACTTTAAATGTATTTCCACGTCCTGATTTTCCCGGGTCACAAATCGGAGCGGAAAAAAATAATAACCTCTTATTGGATTGCTTCTGTCAAATATCCTATTTCACTGGATTCGACACCACTTCAGTGCGGTATGAAAAAAAATTAACGATCTCTTAACGTGAAAGAGGTTTATCTCCTCCAGCTCTCATAAAGGGGACAATTGACAATCACAGTGGTGGAGAAGTCGGAGCTCTCCGTTGCACACTTGAAATAACAGCTTTATGGCATTCCTCACGCCCTGTACGTCACTGGCCACCCACACCAACAGCCGTGGTTTATGGGCTTTCTCCAAATGAAACGCGTCGTTGGCCACCGTGGAACAAAGCACACACACCACGCTTGGCTGGAACGCATATTCGTTGGATGCGTGGCCCATCAATATCATGTGCGCAAACACATTAAGGCCGGCAATGGCAAACACGAGCCTTCTCCGCTCTTCTCCGGGTTGTTTAATTCGTTCCTCCGAAAGTTTTTGGAAAAATAAAAATCCCTTTCCCGGGATTATGTTCAAATCTTTCCGGACTTTTCACGGAGTCTGCGACCTGCTTGATGGGATATAATACTCTGGTAACAGGTTTATATTTTCCGCGAGAGGTATTTTTTTTCCTCTAACGGGCATAGTCGGCCTCGTAGTTACGCGAAACCCTTTTAAACCGGCAGCACTTCTTCATTAATAGGATGCATTAAGCCAAAGTGGCGAAGTTTAAAATTTAATTCAAATAATTTTCGTCAAACGCCATTTTAATGGCTGGCGTTCACTAATAAAGATGAGAAGATTCAATGAGCCCCAGGAATCGAGTGAAAGTTCTGGGCTCCCAACTCATTCCATTTGCTAATCCAATGAATGAGTGGTGATAACATTTAGCTCTCTGGCTATGTACTTTCATCAATTTTATGATAGTACATTTCTGCTGCGAAGCACATAAATAAATGTACAAATGGCTAATGAAAAACTTTTTACAATTATAAATCCTTCAATATATTATTGACATGCACATGATGTTGTTTGATGAAATATGAAATATTATGTGCATTATACTTGAGTTGTTCTCGAGTTTCCCAGACAAAATTGTGTATTCATTTGAGTAACTGAATTATTCTAGTTCACACCGAAGAAAAATGTTGTTCACTATTGAATGTCAATTTACTCTGCCTATTTAGCACAAGAGAGAGCATGTTGTTGCAGGAATGTACACGTTTTCATCCAATTATTGTTAATGATGATTTAATTTAGCACGGCATTTACTTTGAATGTCTATCATGTTTGCACGGAGAAAAAAATATCTTCTGATTCCATCTGCCCTACCAGTGTCGTTCATTTCAGTCTGCTTATTCGACACAGTCAATTTCTTCCCGTCGTTGAGAAGGTGAAGACACCATGAAGTTTTACGCCCAAACCATCATGCAAGTCTCATTGAACAACATCGCTGATCGTCCACGTGGAGCTTAGCCTAACGGGAAAACCCACCTCATCCGAGGAGTCCAACTCGACGGCGCCCACCGCATGGATGATGCGTGGATCCTCTTCGCCTAGGCGCGTAGGTCGTCGATGGACGCGATTAGCGGCTGGGGAGCAGGTGAACAAAGGGAAAGATCGACTTTGGGAGGGGATTTGGGTGGTGTAACACCAAGATGAGGAAATTCGTTCTGAGGGAGACGTGAGATGAGATAGCGGGGAGGACGAGGAGGAGGAAGAGGATGGCATGGAGGCCTCGGATAAAGAAGGAAGAAAAGGGATGAGAGAGTTTTCTCCCGCGTCACCATCCGATCCCAAGAAGGGCCCCCTAGGGTTGAGAATAAAAGGGAAAAGGGATTAAGGGTTAAAGTTTTGGTTTTTAAAAGGGGCTAAGAAGTAGGCGAGCTAAAAAGGGAACCTATGAGGAGGGAGGTTGAAACTAAGTGGAGGGAAGAGAGGAACTAAAAAAATATACTCTGGGGATTAAGGGCGGGTCTGGGAGGTGGGTGGGTTCCCGAGAAAAAGGTCGAGGATGAGCATGAGGTGGAGAGAAGCGAAGCAATGAGGGGAAGTGAGTGAGAGGGAAGTATTACACAAGAGTCGAGGTTTTCATGGAGATGCCGCTTGATTTCCAAATGTAATGATGGCATCTTCATGAACGAGCCAATCTCGGAGCTCATAGTCTGGGAGCGGAAGGAGGAGTAATTTCTTTTGATTTTGTACGAGATGCCGGGTGACAGCTGCTAATTTATCAGCGTCACATTCCGAATTACGCCGGTGGAATTTTACAACTGTTTCTTTAGTTTTGTATGCAAAATGGTCTATGGATGTACAAGTATATTCGTAAATAGGTCGTCGGCAGTGTCGGTAACTCAATCGGCTTATGGTTAGGTACGCAGGTGATAGAAGGCGTTCGCGTTGTTTGCTCAAGGATCGACCTGAAAAAATTTTGATTTACTGTACTATGGAAGGGAACGTGGTAGTATAGGGGTAGAGCGTCAGTCCACTGACCGGAGGGCCCGGGTTCAATTCCCGGAAGGACTGGGGTCAATTCTCTTTTGGGAACCCTCAGGTATGATCTGTGTGATTTTTCGGGTACCAGAACTTTCTGGGAAACCATAGGCGGCACAGGGAAAGGATCTGGCCCCCATACCCTGAGGTGTAAATTTCACACGCCGTTGGGCTTATTAATTGGTGAACCCTGCAGATGCCTACCAAATCGACTTTTGGATTGATTACTGTGTTTATGGTTTTTTTAATCCTTATGATTGTCACACTCGTGTATAAATTACCTGCTGTAACAGAGTTTCCATCTGTCTCCCTACGAAAAGTTTTTTTCATGTGACCCATTTCATCTAATGGAGAACATCCTCATCGACAACCCCTGATAATGGCTCTCAAACCTACACAATGCAATGAAATTTTCTAATCTGCGTCAACAAAAATACATGGCGTCGGCCATCTGAGTATCTATCATTCATTTACCGTTGCAGATCTTCAAAATCATTACTCGGGTTTGCTATGTTTTCACAAAAATACTTTTAGCATTCTTCATTGTCTGTTTATAGTTAGGATCCTGGGTTTAGGAAAACTGACTGTCGCACAAGGAAAGTAAAATTCGACATAACTCCAACCGGTTACGGTATGTGGTGAACAGAGTTTGAGGCAGGAGGAATATCGGTACTGAATGAACTTTTCCCAACTGAGGAGATGGAGGTACCAGTCATCAGAGTGCCTAAAATACCCATCACAAATTGAATATCGAAAATCATACCGCCTACTGGCTCTTTTTAGCCGGCATATTTTTTGTATATTTTTACGCTAACATGAGGTTTTCTGCTGTTACTGTACAGTTAAGCCATAAATTTGCAACAGAGTTCTTCATCCAGTTTTTTTTCATTGCTCAGAATCGCACGGTTTGAAAAACGACTTGTCCTCCCGAAGGAAAGCAGATTCAGACCTGTCTCAAACCCACGAGAGCATCGGTATGGGGAAGGATTTGTCTTTAAAAGAGGAGAGTGGAAACTGCGACTTGGTCGGTGGACCGGGAAACGGTGCTGCGCAGCGGTCATCCGGGCGGCGCCAGGTCAGCCCCTCGTCCCTGGAGGGATGGGGGAGCCAGGGTCTGCCGGGGGAGGAGGGGTGGAGGGAGAGTGGGGATAGGGAGACGGACAGCGGGCCTTATTGTGGGGGAAGCAGCCGAGACTAGTCGGGGGTGCGTCCCCCATTTAGTTCTGTCCAAATTTTCGGTCGAAGCGGTGGTGGTGGTCAGGGAGGATGGAAGAGGCGGATTGACAAATGACTTCATTCGGGAGTAATCGAGACCATTGGGATCCTTTTATTCATGCGTCAACGTCGAGAAAATGAATTTACTAAAAATATATATTTTAGCTGGCTGCGTATTCTGAATTTAAATTCTTATAAAAAAATCATTTTTGGTTTCAGATTTGTATCACCAGCATTTCCAAGCGCAGGACGCTGCGTACCAGGTTTCAGAAGGTAAACATTTGCGTATATAATTATAAATACTTGATTAGTTTACATATTCACGTTGACTCAAGAACCGTGATCATCTGAAAGTGAACAGACTCAGCATACTTTACGTGGCCAAATATTGTTGATAAATTTAAAATGATTGGTAATATATATGAGGAAGAAAGAGGACAAAGTAGAATGATTTATTCATATATCTGCATTATAATATGCATGAATTAGATAGTTACATATATTTTTTAACATTTATGAACTACAAACGGTGGAGTAATATATTTTTTCATAAATATATATCACCGTCATTCAATTTTGCCCAGTAAATACTAGGATAATACGTGAAACTCAAAGAGCCCTATCTATGTAAATGCAGTGTCATGTTCCTTTCTTAATCACATAATCTGTTAAACATTGCCAATTTAATAATTATTTTAAAACTTTCACATTTTCAACATTTATATTTTTACTGTTGTAATCGAAAGTAATTCACGGAATTTCAAGTTCTCCTTTATCTATGTCCATATTTATTTCCCGGAGACATCATAATCAAATTCTCTTCTTGCATATAATTAAACCGCCGTTTATCTTGAATGCTGGCTGGCTATAGAGATGGAAACTCAACAGGAATAATTCAAGTACGGAGTATTGGACCCAGCGACGTAATCACCATAAATTTAGCGTGTTTTCCGTCACTCGACGTACGCCACCGCCGTCGTCCCGTATTTTTAAATTAATTTTTTTAAGGGATCTGATGGAGTCAAAAGACGAGCATAACACTTCGCTATACTTTTAAATGGGCCGGCCCAAGGTGAGCCTTGAGTGGCGGGTAACAAGGAGTCATGGATAGGAAATTGGAATTGAAGTGTGTGGGAGTTTGTGAGCGGGAGGATGGGATGGAGGAGCGAGAGCTCTTCTTTGAAGGGAAGTCTCATGCGGGGAGAGGGATGCGAAGGAGGAAGGAAAAGAAGGCAGGGGTGAATGGCGGAGGGGGGGGGGCAGAGAAAGGACTGCAAAGCCGGAGCATGATAGATTATGGAAGTTTTCTAAGAGGTGTAGTAGCTTGGAAGGTTTTCAAGGGTGAACCAGCCACCCATGGCCTTCCCTTGCCGGGGAAGGATGAGTTTGGAGGAGTGGGTGAAGGAGGGGGGAAGAAAGAGCGGAGTGGGCGGACGAGGGGCAGGAGGAGGTGGCGGAGGATAAGGGTCCATTGGAGTAGGTGGAGGGTGTGGAGGAAGGTATGGACAGAGTTGGATCGGAGGGGAAAGGAGTCAAGTGTGTGTGGGAGGGGGGAGGGGTTTGGAAGCAGTCACGGAGACCGGAGGAGGTCCGGGGAGTGGAGAGTTGAAAGAGGCTTTCCAGGCCTTAACCAGTCCTCCGGGAAGGGAGCGGAGGGTGGCTCTGGCATGCATACCTCTTCACCACTCGTCTCGGAAGGCGCCCCCCTTGACCGACCGCCCACCTTCCCTCCACCCACTACCCCAGCCGCACTACTCCGACTGCCAAACACACTCCCCCGACCCACCCCTTACCGGGCCCAGGGAACTATCTCTCCGCTCCCTCAACGTAGTACGTGCATACATATTTTCCACTCCCACCAAGACCTAATTTCTGGTGGACGCGGGGGATCGCCGTTTCCCTTTGTTTTTGTTGGAATAAAACTGTATTCCAATGAAGTGCGGAAAGCATGAAATTGTGCCAAGGCCTTATTTCTTATGACAAATTGAAAACACTCGTAAGTACAGGGTAATTTGATTTCTTGATCGACTAATATGTGTTTAATGATGGCTGAACCACTTAGTTTAAGGAGCTAGATTCGGCGAGACACGTGGATAATATTCTCGAATGAGCCATACAGTGACTGGTGGGAACAACAAGTCATGT
>NW_027287427.1:53484161-53521661 GCF_022747635.1 Hetaerina americana | reverse complement strand
ACGCGAAACGTGAACATAAATGATAAGCAACCGCCGGCAACTAAGTTATTTGGATGTCGTATATCGATTAAAAGATAACGGGAGGAAAGATCTACAACCAAGTCGAAGGCCGTTTGATCTCGGAAATTCCCCCACACCCTTTCCCAAATGGAATCGAATTGGAGACCGTCCCGAATGGGGGGGGGATAATGATACATCGCGTTCCAAAAATTACCGAACGAATTGATCATGAGGGACGAAGGGGTCGGGAGCAAAAGGAGAGAGAGACCGGGATGAGTGGATGGATGGAAGTAGAGGTGAGGTCGGGGACATGGAAATTGGGGGTCAACCCAAACCACCCCAGTCTTAGAAATTGGCGGAGGAGAAAAGGTGGGATGGGGAAGAGGAGATAAAGAAAGAGGTAGGCCGAGACGATTTAAACGGGAGAGGAGGGATATGTCCCTTGCCGTCTTGGGACGAAGGGTTTCATCAGGGTGGGGTGGTGAACGAAATGGTTCGAGGCAGCGGAGTAAGAGGAAGCAGCAGACGGATGCAATCCCGCTACGCACACACACACAAACATCCCGTCAACCTCTTAACCCACACCGCGACTAATATCACCCCCTGAACTCCCTCCCCCATCTTTGGGAAGAAGTGGGGGGAGAGAAAGAGAGAGAGAGAGTTTAGTTGAGTGAGTGTGCCTCCCCGAGTGAAGAAAGAGTGAGTATGCCCTTCCCCCACCAACACGGATGAAAAAATAAGGTATCCCCCCTCTTTCCCCCTCCCAGACAGCACCTGCCCCGTTAGCAGTGGAGGTGGGAGGCAGGGATCGTGTGCCACCGGGAGCTGTCCGTCCCAACTTCCCTGGCGGCGTCCCCCTCCTCCTCCAGTGGGATCTTCCCCCATTTCCTCACCGCCTCCCCTTCCCCCCGGGTGCCGCGACGGACGACGCTAAAGGAGGGCGTCTCGACACTCTGGACGTGTCTCCGCCAGGCATTTAAACCCCCTCTCCTCCCCGCTTCTTTTTAAACGGTAGAGGAGGAGAGACCACTGTTAAGATGCGCGAGTTGTGTTCGAGGGAAGGCAAGAGAGGGAGGGGAGATGGACGGCGAAGACAGGAGGAAAGGCGAGGGTCGGAAGTGATACGTGCGTTTGGAGGGTCCCAGTAGATTCCGAAGAGGATTACAGGCAATTGTTTCATTCCCCCGCTCACGACACGAGTTGCGTCAAACTCATTATACTTCGCAAGCTACTTTGATTAACTTCCGAGCAATTGAAATAATTGAACCTTGTAGCTCATTACCTTTTATGGCATTCTGTCCTAAATTATTACCATATCAAACCACCACATTGATTGGAATTAATGTGGGTGTGTCAAGTTTTGGAATAAAAATAACAACGATAAAAATTCGAGTAACGGAAAAATGAGCAGGACATCCTTCCACGAAGCATTTACACATTTAGCGAAAAGTTGAATTTTTGTTTCTGTTCTTCTGTAAAAGTAACACATATTATTATGTGCTCAAGCTAGTTCAAGATATAGAACGTCCTTTAGTATAAGTTAAAAATACAATGCATGAAAAAATAAATGAAGTCTTTTCACAGAATATTTATCGAGTTAGACACAACCGTGAACTTTGTTCAGATGTTAAAATCAAAACAAGTCCATTAAAAATAAAACACATAAATTTTACTCCACTTTGGGAAAACTACATATTAATAGGCATGAATACTCCTTGAATAAGGATGGGGATAGAATAACTATAGCTGGTAACCACAGAAGTTTTAGTTCATCATTCACGAAGACTAAAAATATTAGGTTTTCAGGATTTAAACACCAAGAGGAAGTGAAGAATTAAATAGGAAACTAACCAAAAAGGTACTAAGAGTTTGTATCTCAAGGTGTTTCCTCATCCAAAGTTAAAGTTCAGCAATTTAGGGCTGCAATGATGACTTGCCAATTCGACATTCCACTAACACCCCAGACGTAATTCAAATCAATCCAAGGGAACACCGTGATAGTGAATTTAAAGATACATTTAATGTAATTAATTATTGGTACCATACTGATCGATCATCACTGTTGATTTGCAGGGTACACAAATTGAAAAAATGTGAAGTGTAGAGCCTTAATCAATATTACTAAAGAAAGGTTGGGATTCTTCCGCTGCGGAAGGGAGGAAAAAGATGATGGCAACCCGCGGCGCTGGAAAGGCGATGGAGAAGGAGGAGATGGGGAGGGGTAGAAAGAATCCGCAGTTGGGAGGGATGTACGGGAGAAGATTTCGGAAGCAAACGCTTGCTTCCTTCAAGTTGGGTACCGATTACGGATTGAAAGAAAAGATAGGCTCTCCTCCAGGGTTGATTGATCGAGCGGCGTGGATGGGGGCGGAGAGGGGGGAGATTGGGGAAGAAGGAGGAGGCGTGGGCGTCTCGGGCGGAGGAGACTGCTCCCAGACGGAGAGAAAGGTGAGCTCTTTAAAGACCTTGCCTCGGGCCGAGAGGCGATCGGAACGGGGTGGGCGGGGGAGGGGCCTGGGGAGAGCGGGTGGAGGATTACTAAGGTCGGGGGCGGAGGTGTAGCAGGAACGGAGATGAATGGAGGCCTTCCAGAGAGCGGCTGCTTCCTCCCAGAGTTCGCAAGGAACTGAATGTAGAGATGACGAACGTTTTGAGTCCACCTGCACTTGCCGAAACTCACCCGAAAACACTTCGTCAACCAGAGGCGACCCAAATGAAAGATAAGTTCACTATCGTACATCTATGTCTACAAATACGTAACAACTTTTGGTACTCGACATAAATCTTATCTAAATTTCCTCAGTTGTTTGGAACAATCGATGAATCTTGATTATGTTCGACTACACAACCAGAAATTCACATTACTCGTAGTCACTAACCAGCCACGCTTCAGCTGTAATTGAAATTAATGACAATTTTGACAAAATATGTCAACTACTTTAATGTCTTGCTGAAACACCGAATATTCCTACACTCTTCTAAAGCAAATATGCAATTCTCAACTACTTCGGTTGAATCACAATCTAAATGGAATGATTTTACTCAAAATACTCAAAATCTATTTTCCATTTTTTAATTCAGTCAGGTGTCCCCACATGAAAATCGTATAATCTTCGCACGAAACCTTAAAATTTTGAACATAAACTTCTAATTGGACTACTCAGTAACTATTTTATGCGTGACAAAAAAATAAAGGGCAACCATTGACGGTAACTTTGCGACATTGTTCGAGCATACACCCTCCTCAAGTGCTGGCGGAAGTGGTCCCAAAACATTTATATGCTAAATTGAACCTACCTCTAAACCCTAAAAAAATCCGGATGGAGAATCCTTCCGGGAGAAACAATGCCATAGTAAACGGTGTTGGCACGATGATAATCTCTAAACTATTGTTCCAGTCATGATTCAAGCCCCTTGTGTACCCTTTTACAGTTTGAGGCCACATGAGAAAGGTGGGGGTAGGGTGGGGGGGGATTGAGTAGAGGTCCCAAAAAAGGTAAGCAGCGTCCGAAACGGTCGATTTGAGAGAATAGAGAGAGGAAAATGCGAACTGAGGCAGAGAGAGGGGGGAAAGGGGCCCCAAAGGGCCTCGCAATGAAGAAAAAATTCCCGTTGCAAGGGTACGAATGGTTTTAGGATTCGGATAGGCACCGAAGCGATGTGGAAATTCCGTAGGATACCAGCCGACGGCAGCAGGGTTGGGCAGGAGAGGAAGGGTAGGAGGAAAGAAGGAGAGGGTTTGGCAAAGACTGTCGCTACCTCTTACATCATCCATCCCTCCCCACCTTGGAATTTCACCAGGGAGCGTCTGGGGAGGACAACAATAGATCGCTCACTCCTCCCTCCAACCGCTTCCCCTCCAGACTTCGCCAACCCAGACACCATGGGGCAACAAAGGTGACCGCCGAGCTTTACGTCGCGTAATGCACACGGGAGGATTGGGAATGGTAAGGCGGAGAGGCAAGGAGATGAGGAAAGGCAGATGGAGCGAAATCTTCGGCAAGGAGCGGCTGCGTTTGTGCGTGTATATTAGTTAGTACGTATGCGCCCGTGTTGGGCGGGGGAGATTTCAACGCGGAATGAGTCGAGCCGGCAAATAACTGGCGGTCGTAATCAGCTGTGTGTGGTGGAACGAGACGCGACCGAAAAAAATCATTTTAAATTCAAAAGCACCGCGAAAAGTTAGCGTGCCCGCACCGCCTCGTTGATATTACAATTTGATAAAGGTATTGAGCTAGCAATCGAGTCGTCTCTCTCAGATTCTATATCATCATAGATTCATGGTGTAACGGCAAGCTAAAATAACTTTCACAATTACGCAGATCTTCGTTTCTACTGTCAGTTTCTCGAGTCTACTTCTATAAGGTGTGTGATATTTGATGGCATGCTCACTTGGAAATTCCATAACAAACACCTTGATTATGTTAAAAGAAGTTTCATGTGCATTGTGGGAATTAAATCCACCAAGTATTAGCTCAAGAAATTAGTGACTAAGTACAAACTAAAGGTTTTCATAACAGGTGATTTCCATAAATCAAGACTAGGGAATTATTACCTATTTTCGTCTATTAGTTAAATATCTACTTGTTAACGTGAACGCAAGGAAGTTAAATTGCAATATAATGACAAATCAATGAGTTTCGAGGCGAGATTCAAACCTAAAACATTTAAGATAGCCCACGGTGGTGCGTAGACAAGGTGGCGAGCTAAGCAAGTGGGCAATCCAAATTTTTAACCCTAGAATTAGGAATACGTTTACAGATGAACTAATCAGTGTAATTGACTGTATCCAATGCTAAACTATTATCAAGCCTGATAAAAATGATTTTAAACAAGTATTTCCATATACCGTTTCGCGTAGTTTATCTTTGATACTATGGGAATCAGTCAGGCTGCAGACCCAATATATATGATTTCGGTTAAACGCTTGGCTCTGCCGCGATTCCAAGGCTCTTTTCAAAATGCATAACAGGAGGCGTGCCGGTTAGCACGCAAGTGCCTGTTTTGAAAGCCGTCACGCCAGGCTACGTCGAACAAAAAAATTAAAATGAAGCCGGAGGGTGGAATATGTATGTTTGGCCCAAACATGGCAAGCGGACCAACGGAATGAGAACACGGCCTCGCGATTCAAACGAAAGGCGACCTCACGGGCGAGCGAATTCGACCGTTTTGTCTCCCTAAATCACGCCGAACGGACAAGTCAACCGTTTCTCTCTCTCTCTGTTCCTTCCCCCACCTACCGACAACCCGTAACAACAAAAGGGTACCCCCCCCCTTCCTGCCCCAGCCCCGTCCGAATTCAACTTTGTGCGGAATAATCAGCATCGGACGGCGAACGGATAATTCGCCCCCCCCCCTTCCACTCCTAACACTTTCCCCCGTCCCCTCCGCATTTTGCCCACATTTTAAAACCACCACGTAGAGACGACTACTACTACTGGGGCCGTGGAACCCCCACTAACGGGGGTCCGCGGCCCGTCTCCCTCGCGAACCCCCATTCCACCCGTCCCCCGAACCTTCCACAACGCAGAGCCATTTGTCTCCCGAGAGACACATCGGACGGGAGGGGGCCGTGGAAGCACAGGGGGGAGGGGGGAGCTGAACGAACGGTGAGAGTCGGGTCTCTCATACTAGGCAGCCACGCTCTTTTGTTTAGCCGAAAAAGAGGGGGCCCGCAGGACTTCGATTTCCACAATCCAGACCCTTTTCACGACTCATTTTCCCTTTGATCCACGTCCCCTCCTCCCCCCTCCCGTGACCCCATCGCCGAACCTTCCCGGGTACGTTTCCGCCAACTTCTCACACCCCCGAGACACTTCCTGGGAGACGACAACCCACCCCCTCCTCAACGCCTACCTTATCCGTACCCCACACGACCATTCCTCTCCCGTGCGACCCCTCCCCCTCCCGAAATTTTCTTCTCTTTCTCTCTCCACCCCACAGGGAATACGCATCCATCCCCCCCTCAAAGGACAACTCAATCCCTTCCCACCCTCAAGACAATCCCTGACTCTAACAGGAGTCTTTCTCACCTTCCGACGGGCGGAGATATTACACCCCGACCCCTCTCACCCCCTCGTACACAGGATATGAAAAAGGGTTCCCAAGACAATCTTTCTCTCCGCAAACCCTAAAACGCCCCTTACCCTCCCGTGGGGTGACGATGGGCAGACCCCCCAACGACCATCCCCGTACCCACGCGGGGCAGACACGAATATAAAAGATTACGGGAGGGGGCTTCCTTCTCCTGGTGTGTGTGTGAGTTGTGGGGGGTCGAGTAAAGGATTCCACCCGTCCCATGGATTTTTTTCCCTTCCGACCACCACACCGTATGCGGTGGGAGGGTCGCGTAGCGGGTCGACGGCTGGCGCAATACTCTCATACAAGGATCACTACTTTCACGGTTAGGTCTCTCCATCGCATCAGACATACAAGCGGTTGAAGGTGGCCGCGGGTGGAGCTGACGGAGATTAGGGATGCGGGAGCGGACTTGCTCATTCCGCATCAAGGGGTCGAGGCGAAAAACAATCGCGATGGAAATGGAAGGAAGTTTTGAGGGAGAGAATCCGGCTGCTTCTCATTCTACTTTGAAAAAAATTGTTTTCCATTTTCTGGATAAAAATCAAACGAAGCGTGAGAAAAAAGGCCCCACGTGGTCTTCATGTTGTGTGGGGCGAAAGGGAATCCAACTCCCCCCCTTCCCTTCATCCACCCATTTGGATCGTGAGAAAAAAAAGGTGATTGGGATAGTGTCGCCGGAACCTAGGGAGGGCTGGAGGAGGAACACGATGGGGGGTGTTTTTCCGAGGGTTTCGGATGGAGAGACTCCGTGATTTCCAGGGATGACCCGTGGAAAAAGACACTACGGTTCATTGGGCAGTAGTTAAGAGCTCCACAAAAAATATAATAAAAGAACCAGTAATTCCAGTCCGTACTAGACTCGATTTTTCACCCGGGAGATGAACTACGGCTCAAGAATAGTTCCCAAAAACGAGTTCGAAAGGCGACAGATTTTGTAGAGCCGCGGAGATCTTATAAATGTCTAATCGCAAGAAAAAAAACTCACCGGCATTGAGTCCATACCTACGGGGTAGGATTCTAGAGACGAAACCAGGCGTAATAATATAAATTACTGCGCTAAGCCATCCGCGTTCGGGATTACAAAAAAAATATATGAAAACTCTAACGGAGGGACACAATAATAATAAGGAAAACCATTCACGCCTCAGGGCAAACTCCCAAACGGAGGGGGGCGGGGAAGAGGGGGGAGGGTTGTGTAATTTCGAAGATATTGGTATCATTGCATCGAAATGTGCACAGCGAAACTTTTGCCGCGGGCGCTAGTGCGCAAAGTCGGATAGTAACGTTGTTTTTTTTTCTCAAATGGGTTAATAATGACAGAGATACACGCCGTGGCCGCATCCGATAAAGAACGGGACTCCAAATTACGAGATCAATTAATAACAGTACCCAGATACTAAACAAACTCAAGTCAAAACGTCCGCAGTTCGCAGAAAATGAAAAAAAAGAAACGGGGACGATGTCGGCGAATCCACTTGGGAAGGAGAACATATTAATTCCGGAACAGACACGACAGCTTTAAAAAACAAAGCGAGGAGGGGTCGGGGGAACATATTTGGACATGCATCAAAATTAACGACTTCGAAGGCGTGGTGGACCCGGCCGTGGAGCAGCAGGTTGCTGTCACGCAGCGGCCACCGAGGAGGAAAGAGAGCAACTGGTCCCGGCGATCGATGTTCCTCCTCATCGGGCGAGCCCAAAGTGTTTAATGACGATAGCAATCTAAGCGCAGCGGCTAAGCAACAATCGCATAATCTGCACCCTTCTCTCCCAACCGCCACCACCTCCCTCCCAACTCCCACTCCGTAGGATCAATAAAGCCTTAATCACCGGCCGCCAATAAATGTCCAGCTATTTCGCGATGAGGAACAATTTAGCAGCGCAAGGACCGAGGGAGGAGGGATGGGGTAAAACGATGAGGCAGATGTGTCCCCGTGGACGAGATATAGGTGAGCAGGAATGTCCGGACGACCAAAGCCCCCATACCACTGGTTTTCCTTCTTCCTCCGGCCACTCCGCACACCGAAAAATCCCACTCCCATCTCTCCAACCTTCCTCCCCCCTCAATGCAAGACATGCCACCGCCATCAAGTCTTGCTCCTCCTCCTTTGCCTAAAGCAGATTTCCTTATCTCCCCAAGCCCTTCCTCTCCCCACTCAATCAATGGCGCACGAGGAAATAAGTCCCTTATCGAGCGGACACAGGATTAATTCGAGTACTTTTTGAGGTTCCGGCGACCACGAAACTTGTTCTCCTCTCCCTCAACCTCTTTATCTCTTATAAGTACTCTTCCTAGAAGGAACGAAGGCTACGCCGTGTTAGGCCTCCGGAACAGAACGCGTAACTTGATGATGAGGTGTAAATTGAGTTTCGGACCCCAGACGACTGCTCAGAACACAATTCGATTCCGCGAATTTGCCATTGGTTTAAGAGTATTTTATTTTACAGTGCAATTAAATCTGTATGAATTCATTTCGGCCTCGGAACCCGGCCTATTTTACCCTCAGATCCTATGGATCCGTAAAAAAAACCAATGGGCATTCATTTTGCGAATTCGACAATTCTTCATTCAGAATTAAATAGGAATATCGGAGAACGGCACCCTGCCGGTCGGCTTTCAGAACTTAAAAATAATTCCATGGCCATGTTATGCGCGAATTCGACAATTCCTGATCCAGGAGGGAATGTGTGACACCATAGTTCACGTATTGTCGAGCGGTTGGCTCTATAAAGAAAATCAAAACGATTATTGAAGCGATTAGAATAAAGCATTTCAGATTGTTCCTTTTGACAACTTTCATTGGGTGTTTTATTTTATTTAGCAGCAATTCTTATTTTAGGCTCCGTGAGTGGACCCTTTATCATCAAAATAATACTCGATCGGTAACTCAACTGAGATGAGAAAGGTGAAAATCGAATCCTCTTTTAAATTTCATTCTCACGTCGTCTGGCCCCACGTGGTAAAGACTTCCAAGGATCAAAGTAAGGACAGCACACATTAAACTGGAAGCAAATAAAACTCGTACATGTGTCCTAGCTTGTATGCGTACGTATATAACTGATATTTGCAACTAAAAAATTTCCCTTAAACGTGAACATTCTGATTTTGAGCACACACCGGACTTAAACAAAGGGAAACAGGCAACCGCAACCATGAAAACCAAGGTATGAATTAAGCGGAAAAAACATATTTATGTAAGATAAAACGACAAATAAAAAAATCATTTGGGAAAACTCAACAGACAACATTCAATACTGTTTTACGCAATAAAGCGATTAAAAAGATAACTAGTAAATGAAAATGAACGGGGCCGGCTCGAATGGAAGGAAGGTGCGAGGTAGGGACTGATGACCAAGCAACACATTTACATCTCACGCTAGAAACAACCACGGTGACCGGTGACAGGGGGGCTTACGACAATGAAGTTACTTGGGAATATTGATAGTACATATTTAAATTACTCATACCAAGCAGAAAACCATAAGAGAGTTTCAATGCGAGCGTTTGCATCTTGGACTGCGCCCTGCATGTTGTAGGCCACCGCAAAAGGACGGCTAGGCATACTGGATAAAAAGATAAAAGAGGCACCAAGGATCTCAGCAGTTAGGACTATCTTCATCTCAGAGATCGCCATTAATCAAGGAAAATGTGAAGGCACCGAGATTAAAGCCGATTACTTAACATTTAGTTTAGGCTGATTTCAACGGAGGATCTCGACCACGTCCCATATTTAAGACGCCTACTAAAAGGATCCCGAATTTTATTTCTCTCCCGATCATCTATCAATGGATTTTAATATCCATTAAGCATTGAGGCAAGCAATACACGTTTGTTTGACATCATAAGATGAAATATTTGAGCACTCGCGGGCGGGCACGCGAATAATTCTTTGCACGCCACACTTTAGTTCCCGGCTAGTTTACAAGGTGAATTACGTTCGCAGTCATTGCTTCGGGGAAGCATTTAAACGCTGATAAGCTTCCCGTAAAGGAGGGTAAGATTTGCATTCAAATCGATGGCGAAAACAGTGTGACGGATGAGAGAACTTTTTTTTCGCGCGGTCATCTGTGAAAAATCGTTCTTCTTGGGGAGCGTGGGCACACAACGTTGCTAAACTGTGAACGAGAGACAAGATGTATGTAAGGGGTTCTGCTCTTGCAGCTGGTCCGGGTACGAAAACCAATCAGACGTGATTTAAGAATTGAAAAAGAAAAAAACTCGCTCCCTGTCAACAAAGGGCGAACTGCCATTCGTTTGATTTGCAGATGGATAACAAACGGTCACAACATTCGAGCGAAAATGCGGATACCTCAAGAGAGAGAGAGAGCAGTTGGCGCAAGCACTGGATATACATCCAGGCGCACTTGTTGTTCCAGTTTGCTCTGTAAACAGGAAATGCAAGCTCTTGAATGCCAGTTAACACGCATATCTCCGCTGCACCGACGGAACTGCTGAATCGACGGTATGCTCTCGCAAGGCATTTCCCATGCCCTTTTTTTGGCGATCGTCATGTGCGGAGGTTTAACGGTCCCATGGAGCACAATGCAGAATCAAGGGCAATAAATAACCGATATACGTGCCGCCACTAGACGAATGCCGTGAGCGACGTCCGCAAGAAAAAGAAGCAACGCGGGAACCGAAAATCTTTTACAATGGAGCCTTCCTTGAACAGAAGATAAACCACATCGGAGCCGTATGCTAATTGAAGTGGTTACCTTGCTACATGCCTGCTTCATTGATGCGTACGAAATACGTCGAACGGAAACGCTATCAACCGACCAAGAGAGATGAATTTACCAATGCTGATCGGTGGTTTGCTAGGTGAATGGGTATTTTGTTGAGTGATTGGGGATTCCTAGCAAAACTGGTACAGGAAGTTGGAAGTTATTTATGCGTCGCTTTGACTTATATAAAGAAGATCGTACGTTTTGAGAGGTGACACAAATAACCGTCCCCACGGTGCGACAAAAAATAGCTTTTTCCATGAAAACATCTGCCGCGGCAAATTTTTCCACGACAATATTTTATTGGGACATTTAAACAAAATACCTATTAAGACAATCGAATTATTCAAATGAATTTGTACCGTAAGGAGATGGCTACAGTTAGGTGGATAGAGCATTCGGCTTTTGCATTGGAAATGAGGCCCTCAGACCAAACAAAAATGTCGGAAATCAAATACTAAGTTACACCGTGCATTCGACGTCGTCAATCCTATTTAGTTAGGCGAAGTACAAAGCTGGCGGAGAAAAATATAATTTTTTCACACCCAAGAGGAGGGCGATTGCGTTCCACCTGGCACTTGGAACAAATCCGCTAATCTATCCGCAGAACCCCCCCCCGGGAGGGAATCCTGCACATGCAGAGTCGAATGTCCTCTGTCAGAGCGCGTGCCCTGACTCAGACGCGAATTGCACCACTAAGGCTTCTCCGTCGACGAATTCCAAGCAAAGGCAAACGCACCCCCGATGGTACCCAGCCCACCCCTTCTCCCCAAACAAAACACCATCAAAAGGCGATAAGGCAGAGGGATACGCGGCGGTGGAAGGGAACCACTAACTACACACTTCTGTCGGGCGGCAACACGTGCGGATATGTAGGCAAGTTTGCTCGATGGCTAGGAGGCGGGGAGGAGGTATAGAGATGGGTGATAGATATGGAGTGGGTGGATGGTTGCAGCTGTCTCTTCCTCAATCCCCCAACCCACCGGTGCCACCTACGCCTCCTGAACTCAAGACCAACCCCCTTTCCCGGCAACCCTTAGCCCTTCCACACACCCCCCTCTCGGTCTCGTGCCTTTAATAAGGGATTTGTGGAGAGAGCACGCGATCAAGCCGGGGAAAGGTTGGCGAAGATATTATAAAAGCCGCCCTCCTTTGCATAAAAAGGAAATGACATCTGGCAAGCACGTTTCCACAAAAGACTCCTCCTCCTTCACTCTACTTTTAAACGTTTTTCCCCGATCTGACCCAAATTAACCCCCCAGGAACGAATAAAAACGAATTCCTCCAACACTGCAGCTCGATGCATACGACGCCTGTGCGATTCGTGGGTGATACCGCGTCTCCCAAGGCCCAGCCACCTTTCCTCGCCGGGTTGCAATTGGGAAATGCATGCCTCAACCTTGAATACTTCCAAGGAGAAGGACACACACAAAAGGACCGCCCCCGACCCGAAATCCTACCGGTTTGCATCTGAGTTGCACAACGCTTCCAGCGGGAGGCGTCCGCTTCTTCGGGGCCCTAGTGATAAAAGGTTACCTACATGCCTGGAAACAAAATCGAAACGCAGTACTCCCCAAGTGTAGAGCACAAAGGGTAATCCCCAAATTGAATACATCTTTAACTGGCAAATTCATAATCCCGGGGTTAAAAAAATTAAATGCTATTAACCTAGACGTGAACTCGGGTGAAAAAAATCATGCGACATAATCTTATCGTGGAATTCCATCAAAAAAAAGTACACATAACGGCAAGAGGCATTGTCATCAGATCTTCCGGCAAACGGTTGAGGTTTTCCTCCTTAAATAAAGTCAATCCTCAACCCCTTAAATGCAGTTTTACAAGCTATAAAATGGCGACAGGAAGCTGTTACAAAAATAACTTAAGGAAAAATATTCAAAATAAAATAAAATATTTATCAGTAACACGAAAGTTGATCATTTTTTGTCTTCTTACATCGGATTATAAACCAAAATAATAAGGACAATCACACACCAACGCTTTAGGTGGAGGTTTACTCACCAATTGAGGAATTCAAGCCCATGACCCCTGGACTAGCAATTGAGGTCGATGTTAATTCAACGACAAAAGGATCGGCAAAAAAGTACATAATACAAGCGAAAATGCACGCTTTAGAAATTCTTTAGCACTGTGTTTCCTGAAGTAATTTATAAAGTTATCACATTTCACCAAATTTGCCAATGACGGTAGATAGCATTAACATTAAACATACAAAATAATTAGCGCGTAAAGTTACAGAGAAATAAGTAGGAATAAAGAATATTGTATAAGTAGGGTCACTCATTCCAAAGACTAAGTGCTTCCGATCAGGGGAACATTACCGCGGCCATCAACGGACCCCATTCGCTCCCCATGGCCTAAATACACGGAAATCTTTTTTGGGGGCACTTGGAAACGTGGGAGAGGGAGAGAAACAATTGAAACGCGATTAATATACTTCGGACAACGCAGTGGAAGGGGATTAAAAGAATGATAGAGTTAGGAGGGAGGGTTTGGAGTGGCATGAGCCGCGGGGACCACATGAGTGTTACGAATGGGGTAGTGCGGGCAGAACGTATGCAGAGGGGGTGAAGGGGGTCGAAACTAAGTGCCCTTCTCAGTTCCTCAACAATCCTCACCACGGTACTTGGTGAGATTCACGTTACAATGACCCTTATAATCAACAATGTGCGCGCATAGCATCGCTACTCGCGAGAATATATGCGCTGCCATCTCAACAGCTCACTTCTCCGCACTATTCACAGCCTCTTTGGAATACCCTCAGGGTCCCGCATCGCTGGACAACTGAAAGAATAGTCGCCAATCGGTTTCCAAATCGGGCAACGGAATTCCAAATACACATTAAGGAACGCAAGAATATAGAGCATTTTCTTATTTGCCATTACCGGAACTTTTTTCGAGTTTTTTTTCCGCGCGGAAAATTTTTAATGAACAAAAGTTCTCATATATTTTAATTAGGCGTTCTATTCGACGAACTCGAAGAAGAAGTTTGTTCCGAAGACGTCGTTGAAACGATAAGTAGGCGAAAACGAAAAATGGAAACTTTTAACGGCAGTTGATTAGGAATAAGCAAGCAATGCGAATTCACTTCAAATTATTTTTGGGAATGGTTTAAATGCAAAAAAAGATAAAGATGCTGCAAAAAATTTAAAAATTGGAAGTTTGGTATCGAAATAACAATTTTTTAAAGCTAAGCACAGAAATTTTATTAGTAAGAATATCATCAAAAATTCGGGTGAATCCTTGAACTCCGTGCAATGAAAACCAGAGAGATTCGTGCCACTAAGCTTCTTCTTCCCTTGGTCGTTAAACGTTCGAGAGAGATCATCCAATTCTGACGGACCCCACTGCGCCATTAATTCGCCCCCACTGTCACGGGGCGGAAACTGAAATTACCGCCAAGGGTAAGAGCAGACCCTTATATCTCAACAACGCCCACCCTCATCATTCGGGATTTTTCCGGCCTTTTGTGCTCTTAGAGCGACTGCGAAACACTTCCGAATTCATCGTTTACTTGTATTCATGCTCTTTCTCACGCCTAGAGTCTTTTGGAAGGCTGGCTAATGTCCATTTTCCGATTGAGATTGTATTCCGTCCGCACGCACTTCCAGTTCGTTTAATGTGAAAAAAATAGATTCACGCGATCGAGAATCACATCTGTACTATGATGATGACCTCGAAAAAATACATGGCTATATTTCAGCATCGATCAAGATAAATTACTGTTTGGTCACGATCACAGCAAGAACACGCGTGAGGAATTTCACTTCAGCAGTTTAAGAATTACGCCAAGAGAAGCTTTTCGTTGAATCTGACGTACAAAGGTATTTCCTACCAAATCTGATTAATGTAGGATTTTGCCGTGTGATCTTCAATTTTACAAGAGCAAACATTAACTGCATAACCACCGGTTCGTTAAGGGAGGGTTTGGAATCCCTCAACTAGCATATCCAAGGGAAACTTGCTTAACTCAGTCGTACATAATCATCCCCAACGATGGCCTACGTGTATATGCAAAATGCGGTTAGCAAAAGCATCACGCGCCGGCAAAGGTTATCACGAAAAACTAGAAAAATTATGAGCTATGCCAGGGGAATACTTGTTCAAGTTGTAAGTCAGTTAATAAGACCTTGTAATTCGCCCAAATGGCGTCTCCTGATGGAAATATATGGTAAATCACTTGCTACTTGGGTACATTGCACAGTATAAGAATTTGAAAGTTTTATATGACATTCAAGATTACTTTCGGTGGACTTGTAAATCGAATTGTAGCTTTCAGAAAAGGGAACCTGGTATATATGTTGCATGAAAAAGATATATAAGCGACTTTTATTCACGGCAATCCGATCGATTGAGGGATTCCTTTACTGCGTTCAATCAATACTCGAGAACCGTCATGAATTACATTTGTGATCATTCGTATCACGACGATTGTCTCGGAGAAATCCGATTGCCCGACATCAGAAAAAAAATGAGTCGACATTTGTCCCTTCATTGTCCGCGCCTCAGACCTTCGCCTTTCGCGCCTCCATTGATAAAGACCGCCCCGACGATTTGTGTCGCAAATTCCGATTAATTTGCAGTCAAGAGGCCTACACCGCGACGAAATTTGACTTTCCGATTCTGAGAGTGAGAGAGCGGCTTCAGGCCCGCCTCAAAGAGTAGACTCGCGATTCCCGAAAGACGCCCCCGGCGCGGCCCCTCGGAACTGTCCGGACCCTGGCCTTGGGACGGAAATCTGATAAAAATTTCCCTCCCGCGACCCGCACCACATCCCCCCTCCCCACACCCGGAGCACCTCGGGTGACTCACATTCACCACCCCTCAACCTCCCCTCCCTCCTCCTTCAACTCTCGCCCCCCACTCTTCGGCAGAGCCCCACTTCCGACGGCAATGGTTTTTCACGGATATCCCCTCCAGAGAGCGAGAGGGACCAGCCTCCACGCACGCGGGACCCACCACCGACCGCCATCCCGAAAAACTAGCGGCGGGGCGCTCAAGTTATTTGTTCGACAGCGAGAGGAGAGAGAGAGGAGTGAGTTTGAGGGCAGCTGCCGCGTCAGTGGGGGGACCTCTGTGAGTCGCCCCCCCTCTCCTCAAGCCGGCTATCCTTAATACATATCCTTCCCCCCACTGCAATGGTCGGCCGGAGGTGGTAGGGGGCAGCTGGCGATACCGGAATCGAGAGAGACTTGTGCAGTGTGTGTGTGTGTGTGCGTGTGTCTGCTCGTGGAGAGTAGCCGGGACTCGGGAGCAGAGTGGTGAGGCGGCGGAGACGGGGGGAGGGGGGTTGAGTCGCAGTGATGGAGTGAGTGAGGAGGCCCGTAAGGGAGAGGGGGGTTTGGTGGAGACGCACCAATGGCCGCAGAGCTAAAGGTGTTTGGAGGGGCCAGGAGGGGGTTACTGTTGGTGGTGGGGCTGAGTGAAAGGGACTGTGAAAAAGAGGAGGGGGTGTTGGCACACGAGGGGGGGATGGGACAGAAGGGAGATTGAGGCAAGGTGTGGGGCGAGTCGAGGAAGAAATTGAGGGAAGAGGTGGAGGTGAATGTGGAGGAGGGGATGTATATGGGAAGGGTGGACGCGCACCTAGGGTTTTCCGTATGGGGCACCCGTGTCATGGGGGGCGGGGAGGGAAAAGGGTGAGGGAGGGCATCGGTGTAGGTATATGGGATAGGGGCATCGGGGGAGATGGAGGAGAAAGGTGTGCGTAGGGGAGGTGGGAGAGAGAGTGTGTGTGTAGGGGCTGGAAATCACGAGGGCAGCTTCCATTCTCCCTCCCCCAAACTTACCCCCCCCCGCCTAGCGGCCGCCCCGCTTCCCCAACCCCACCTGCCCTCCCTCCCCAACGGCGTGCGCTACCCCTTTCCAAACCACGGACCTACCCCATCCCTCCCTACGATCAATGCATCTTCGCAGCATCCCGGAAATCATAATGAGGATGTGAGCCGTCGAATAACCGGAGAAAAACGCGACTCACTTCGGTTAAAGAGATACGGATAATTTTTTTTCTTTAAAAGCTATCAAACCAAAACAAAGTAATGATGGGAACGGTCTGATGTTAACAGGCTGCCAGGTGATTAACCCAATCGAAGAGGTAGCTTGGATGGAATTATTAAAACGTGATGGCTAAAACGTTTTTTTTCGCGAAATTCGTTGAGCGAGAGCAACCAAAAGGTAAACTCCACCGGAAGAACATTTAAGATTATTTCATTAAAATAAAAGTCTTCAGTATTTTACCCTTGCTTATTAATTTCACTCAAGTTGCGAGAGATATCGTAAGGTATGGCAGGTTTTAAAGAACACAGGTGCGGCTAAACATGTCACATCCAATGACCCAAATAAGCGTAAAATTTCAATAAGGAGGTAAGTGATGGAATAAAATGCAAAAAACCAGCAAAAAATTATCTTTCCTGTTGAGTAACTTGGGCGATTCATCCACTGCATACTCCCTAGGTTAATTTAGTTGCATAGAGAGAATTAATTTCCTCGTGGGTTTTCCGTTGCCAAATTTAAAGCATTGGAATCAGATCGCTCATTTTTACCAACGAACTCACTTGGCTAGTAACTAAATGATTCATCAAGTTTGGTATCTGCCATCAGTGACGTAGCCATGTAAACAAGAATGTTTTAAGTGGTCCTAATCAATTAAGGCTAACCTGCTGGGATTTAATTCGCTATTAAGAAGATCCACAACAACAATTAAGCAGTCTTTTATCTATGATTGAAGAAATAAAATACAAAGTGCCTGGAAAATTCCAATCTGGAAGAACGCTATTTTGAATTTTCTATTAACCGTCGATATTTATTTTGCGTAAATGAAACGAGTTCCTAAAAACACGTCGCTTTGAGCCATGAAACATCATTAAAGATTCCTTTAGCAAGTAACTACCCATTTTTATTTAAAATCTCTTTGAAATTCGCCCACTTTTCCCTTAGTTGGCATATTTTATCGCGAAAATAATTGTCCACTTTTATCAAAAAGAAACTCTAAAAGGTGAGGCATACGGGAAAAAAAGTCATTAAATAATTTCCGAAGGTGATTTTGGAAGAGAGTAGACCGAAACAGAGATTCTCCTTCCGATAGTGGAGTTGATCGGCCTCATTGCTTCAGGTGAAAGGTTCGAAAACACCGCGACTCTAAATAAATAGGAAGACACGTCTTATTCACTTCTGACGGCAAGGACATGGTGGCGCTTCAGAAACGCAGCAGCCGTTCAATACGTGACCAGGTAGGCCGATGTTTTGGCGATATTTCCTCTTCATCCACTCCCCTGAAACGGTACCGGGGAAGGTGGGAGGTTTCACAAACTCTAGATATCTAGGAATGTGTGCGTGTGTGTGTATATATATATATATATATATAAAAACACATACACACACACATTTCTCCCGTGTTCGTGACCATAGAGTACCCATAGGCGGGAGACCTAAGGTGGGGAAGGATCCTTATAGCGAAGCAGATGCCTGCGTGGAGAGGTTCCGGGGAAGGGGATGGTGACAGATGCACCCCCTTTGCGGGATCCGTAGTGGTGCGGGAGAAGGGATGGGGGAGAGGTTGGTCGGAGGATTCGGGGAGGGGGATGGTTTTGTGAAATCGAGAGGGATGAGAGGGGAGAGGCCCCGGGTATGGGGGCACAGCAGGAGGGGGAGTTCAGAAGGCGCTAGCTAAATGTGATAGCGAGGCACGTCGCCTTCCGATCGGCCCCCTGCAATTCCAACGAGGGGGGAGGTCGGGCCTTCGACGGGGTGATGGTCTGAGAGGAGAGATGGACCGTGGAATGACAGCACTCCAGACGGCTCCGGGGGCAATTACGCACAATGATTTCTCCCCCACTGAACGGGGTATCCTCAAGGACGGATTTCTCAACGGGGTGGGACGATGATGAGACCTCGAGAGATCTGACGCGTTCTTTGATTCTCCCGAGGGTCATCTTGAGAGTCTTCTTATGTCCTTTCTGAGATCCTGGAACACCAAAGCGACGAAACATTCCTACTCGCGGGCGAACCGGTAGTAATGTATGTATATAAAGACATCGCTGAATAATTTTTCTAAGAACTTGAAAATATTTTATCCCACGAGACAGCCTAATCTTCCTTTTTAGCTACAGTATAAAAATAGGTATGCATGTAAAATCTGTCGTAATTAATACCCACGATACAATTTTCTCCACCACTTTAAATCTGCCAAGAAAAAGTCGAAATATTGACGTACAATTCTTTGACATTCCGCTAAAAAAATATATCAGTCGTCTTTAAAGAAGCACAAGAAGATTACGGTTTTCTAAAAAAATTAATGAGCCAGAGAAGTTGAACTGTTTGCAAAACGAGAAAAAAATCAAAATAATTAATTTTTAATTTTCCTAAATCAATACAGATGTGGAAACTGTTGAAACAGTGTGAGAACTGCATTCTTTTCCGGGCAAGTACGCATAATTGTCATCGAGAATCACGAGGGTACGGAGAGGGCAAGCGACGCCAGCTTATCTTCACAGTCACAGTAAGAAGGATGTGAAAGGTAAATGGCTAAGTTAGGGATTAGTACGAGATTATTTAATGATCAAGAAGGAAACGAAGTGAGGACGGTCGACAGGAAGCGATGTTCCTCCGGGGGAAAAGAAAAATGTTTTAATCCTTCATTGGTTGAGGTTGGGGTAAGGATCGGGCCGCGACGAGTCGGAAGGGTGAAACGTGGGATGGTGAAAGGAGCGAGGGTGTCTCACGAGGGATCGAGGGTTCTGAAGGGCGTGGTCGTTTGTAGAGACGTCGGAAAGGGGCCGAAGGAGGAGGAAAGGAGAATAAATAAATGCGAAAGACCTTGACGGAAAAGGTCGTAATTACCGACCCTGCCTCCATGAAACCCCGGTGGACATTCAATCGATTAAATTATCGGTTATGGAGGGACCTGGCATGGAAGGAGGGTTGGGACGTAACGGTACAAATTACGGGTGGGTTGGATGAGAAAATACTGTTTGCTCTGGAAGGGCGAGTCTTTTGTCAAAGGGAATGCGTAGAAAGCAATTGGGGGTTGTTGGGAGGAGGGCCGACGCCGTGGGTTAAGCGGCAGGCGTGTTCCGCGCGAGTAATCTCACGTTGTGCGAGTTCCGACGCGTAATGGGATCGCTCGGGGTATGGAGAGAGGAAGAGGATGGGGGGGGGGTGGAGGACGGGTGAGATTCCGAGACCATCCCAACAATTACGGCGGACCGCGCCGATGTAAGAAATAAATTGCGTCCAAAGGTGGCCCATGAGATCTCGAGATGGCCGAGATATGACGATGGATACCCCCACCCATCACCCATCTCCCTCCCACCCTCCTTCGCAACACTAAACTCGGAAATTTCGGGTCCGAAACGATGATGGCCCTCGTCGAGGAGTCTGAAATTAAGATATTAAATTGGACACCGGAAAAGCGAAACTTTTGAGCAACGCCGATCCGCGTCCCCCGACAAAATTAGAAGGGAGGATGAGTTCATTTGCGACCAAGCCTAAATAAATACGAGGAAACGAAAACATCAGAGCGATTACTCCATTCCATCGGTCGGTCCTTTTCGTTAGAGGCCATCCGGCTCGACTTCCTGGCGAAAAAAACTCGCAAAAACTAACATCGACTAACTGATCATATATTTCTCGCAATCTCAAACCTAATGCAAAATACGAAACTCTCGGGAACTTACATTTCCGGTTACGTTTAGCCGACAAAATCTTGATAGAATTTAGTGGCGGCGGACGTTAGGTACAAAATAAAAGGGAGGTCAATTTTCTGATGCTACACGGTGAGAAATGAATCTCTTGAATTTTATCCATCGCCTTCATCACCTACGGCTACTGTTTGACCACGCGAAACTTCAGTCATTTCGTCAATTAAGTTATCATCCCGTGAGAGTCTACAGAATAATATCTGCCGGATTATTTAACGTCTCTTCCACCGCCGCTATCCCTTTTTCATCTCGATGGCCTAGATATATGTATGTATAATAATTAAACGTTATGTCCGTTGTCATTCGGGTATTTGGGCCGCACACAGAATGCCGCAGGCTGCCCCGATGATGAAAACGAATTAACTCGTCACAGTGTTTTCGAAATTAACGTCCGCATTCGTGTGATAACGCTCTCCTCGCGCTTAAATTAGCATCCCAGTGTCAACGTGATGGGGAGAAGTTACACGTGGCCCGCCCCTAGCGACCGGTAGGGGGGGGGGCAATTCCAACCCCTCACTCTCGCACTCCCGCGGCGAAAAGCGGCCGGCAGCTCGATTTCTACGCGGGACCACTAATATAATGGAGAAATGCGAGTGAAGCAGATCGTCTTCTAAATGATGCGGGAGGGGGGGAGGAGGAGGGGACCTCTCTCTCCCTCCACGGAAAGGGGACACGGGGGAGGAGAGAAAGAAGGACTGTCTCGCGAGGAAATAAAATGGGAAGGGGGAGCTAAAAGTATTTACGAAAGAAAACGCATTAACTAAAAGAAAAAAAAGAAAAAAAATCCGCCACCATTTTTCCTAAGGCGTAGGTACCGGTAGCCCTGCCTTTTATGCTATGCTCTGTCCGGAGACAGCTGTCGCGGCGTGAAGCGAATAGTCTTGTACACTCTTTCCCGTGTGCATCCGGGTAGTCTCCCTTCTCTTCCCACAGGGGACCGCACATCGCAGAGTACAACAGCACTTCAAACACGAATAAACACTTAAAAATAAACAGAACCGCGCGTTAAGTATCGTCGCCTCCGAGCTGGGGGGGAGGGGGTTTAAGGCGAATGCGTTTCACCAAGTCGCGGACGAATAAAGATCCACTCGAGGATGAGAAGAAAATGGCGGGTGACTTCCAAGGTGCCCGTAATCAACATCTTCATGCAGGTACCCTGCAGATCACCTCGATGTGTGGCAGGGGCTGATTCCACGCAATGCATGCTATCTCGAATCCGTTGCTTAGTTAATAATTACAAATTAACTCGTCAATTAATTCAGACAATAGAAAGCTGACTCTACATTAAGGGGAGACGGGAGTTGTGAGAAAAAGATGAAAGGGACGGAGAAATTATTTTAATTTTACGAAGATGCCAACTTTATTTCATATTTAAGTAGGAATAAAAAATGTGGTATCCCTAATCGAACTCTAAAAAGTTAATGATTAAGGTTTGTAAATACGCACCAATAAATTGCAAAAACAGCTGAGGATTCACGCGCAATTAAATAATATGTACTTGCAATAGCTATTTACGGCAAATATCAATGCTATACTAGATCTCATTCAGAATTTTCCACATACATGTTTCTCCACTTTTAACTGACAGAATGTTTCCGATTAAGAGGATTGACTATCATTCTAAATGAGATGGAATAACAATATTATTATCACACATGAATGCACGATTCTGTCCGAAATTACGAGCTAAAGAGGCGCGTCAGTTAAAATTTTTGTCAGAGGTCCCCTGCGTATGGAGCTCAGAAGACGTGGAAACATATTTCAGCAAAACAAGGAGGCGTAAATAATGTTTCCGCCATCGCGCGGCCAGTAAAATATCAATTATAAATGCGCTGCATTTTGACGACGATCGACGTTTTCACCACCCTGACGAGCAGCATGTCTCTCCGTTGAGAGATAAAAATCTTAAGGGACCACTCCGCGCGAATTCTGACCCAAATACCGAGTGGCGCAATGTGATCTGTCCAATTAAAAATTGAAATACTTCCCTTGCCAAACGATCCCTGGCGTGGAGGACATCTTTTTCTTCCCTCCCTTCCCCCTCTCCTCTGATCAAGTACACGCGATCGATGTCGTGCTTCCAGAAACGAGAACTGGCGCGGTAATGGAAAAAAGAGAACCTTTTTATCGGTATGTAGCCGAAAAATTCCTTCGAGATATTACCATTCGTGAAACGTGAATTTTGTTTTTCAAGGTACGCCAGTTTTTTTTTGGAAGCCGATGTCTCCACCGCCGAGTAAAACGGACTTTCACTAGTGCGACCGCTGTAACTCGGGAAAGGAAAAAAAAATAATTCCCGAAGTTGACATCTTACAAGAAAAAGGAACCTCGACACACCTTGGGCTGCTTTCTAAAAGGTCCTCTGAGATATCACCAACCGAAAAGGAAATGCATCCATCACCTAAATTCGAAATATCATTGACATTATTCTCATCAGACACTTTCGGGACAAACAACAAGGGTCAGTAGTGCTTAGTGTACAGGACAACTTTTACATTTTATTTGGCGGAAACCTGGAAATTTTGGGTTATCCTTAGACAAAAGTTACTATTTACATGCGTAGGCAAAGCTTAAACCGTCTGAATTCACCTGACGCAAGATCAAGCACCACTCGCAATTATCTCGTTCTATCATACGCGACTAACTATTGCTGAAAATTTTAAATACAAAGAAAAAGAAGACTGGTTCTTGAGGATACTACAGCACCTTAGTGTTAGTGACGTTATGTCAAATAACCAGGAGTTCAAATCCGAATGGAATCTCTGTAAACATCTCGGCTATGTCAAGAATGAGTGATTCCCGCACACGCCAATCAAATCAAAAATTCCTTCCGAAAGACCGCATTTTCGTTCGATGACAAAGTTAAAATATTGCGAAGGAATTAAGACGCGAACTGAAAAATCAAGTTGAACTGTGTGCATATTATCATTTACGCAGTTGTAGTCTTTTTATACATAGCTAAGAAATTTAGCGATGTAAATCGTTGTCCATCCAAAACCGTAGGCCACCAAATAATAATATCGAAAATATCGTCTTTATCATCACATCGAAGATAATTCAATGCATCAGATCCTCGAGATTATCTCAATCAATCTGGTCGACAGTAACAAAAATATCGATTATATTATGCGTTGATTTTTGCACTACGGTGCGGTGGGATGAGATGGGATAGGGAGAGTGGAATTTACTCACCGGTGTAGCAGAGGGAAACCAGCGTATGGGCATGTCTCCGGATAAGCGGGTTGCTCTCGGCCCAGGATACCCTCGTCAGGATGTGCTCGACAAAGTCAAACCCCGTGATGCCCGTCGCATTCCACTGCAGCTTGGACAGAACCAGGATCTCCCAGTGCTGTGAGAAAGGGACAGATGCAAATTAAAAAAAAATAGATACCATCACTACAAAGGAGCGCTGACAGCAAAATGACAATTTTTTTTTTCTTTTGAACGGGTGGAAACGCACTTGGCCCCGTTTCATACATTGGTAATAAAAGTCTCGCGGGATTAAAAACGGAGCTTAAACTTGTTTCATGCCTTCGAATAAAAGCTGTATTAAATAATCAACATTTTCCAGATAAATTGGCGGATATTTCAAATATGTCCGCATAAATACTGTCAAAAACAAAACAGGTGTTGCTAATGCCTCGTTGACCAATATATCCGGTATAATTCAGGACGGAAGGACTTGTACTTTTAAGACATTTTTTTATAATGAAGTTATCCAGCCCCGAAAGTTATGTTCTGCTAAAAATGAGATAGAAAATCAACAAGGTCTTGGAATGACCACACGAACGTAACAGCACCAGAAGGACTTCCAGTTGCAGAATGAAGAAGATGAAACACCCACTTTAAAATATCGCAGTGTTAAAACATTTATTTCATTTAATATGGCTATAATGGGCAAATTCATCTGAATGCATCTGGTATTTATGAGACAAAAATTTCAGCATCAGTATTTCAATTCGAAGACTGCTAAGCTCCCCTTGGTAAATCTTCCGTCTAACATGCATAGTTTTTTGCCTACTTCGTGTCACCTACCACTCTGTAATGTTACTAACATTGTCTCAAGGCGTGCCCCAACCATCTGGAAGTCAGTTCTATATAATACCTTCAATCCTCTAATTATTTTCCTTCCACTACATTTCGCATCGGAACTGTCTATTTCACCTTCTAAAACCGAAACTTTTATTTTCTCAGATTTGTTTTTCCAATGATTCGTGCCTACAACCCATTTAGTACCTCTCGTACTCCACGCAAATGCTTTCAAGTAATATATTTGCAAACTTCTCCTTGAGCATAGCGATAAACAAAAAAAAATACTCTAATGATATCCGAAATAGATTTCCCAATACATGTAAACAAAATAACATTGAGTTTACATTCATGGAAGATACTCCATTTTGTCTTGACGCATTAAATAAATAATTGTCCACGTTTAATTTTGTAGAGGTTGAGACAAAAAATGTTTTCTTGAGTGAAATAAACGAATAAAAACTGACTCCGACCATGAGAAACTTGTGAATCGGCAAACTATTCCATTGGCCATTGGAGAACGTTGGCTAACTCAGTTCAATAGATTAAATCATATTCTCAAATACATATTTCAATGAGCAAAGAGTTGAAAATAGGTCACCAAACTGGTTCCATCGCAAATCATTAATTAAAAATATCGCAAAGGTTACAGTGAAAGCATGGGATACTGATTAATGACTCATTAGAGGACAATTTGCAACACTACCTGAAGACAGACAATGACTAACGGCGTTGTTTTCCCATCCCGCCATCCTCCCCGAGCGCCACTTTTGCTACAGTCAGGTGCCAAATTAGAACGGGTAGGAGGTGAATGATACAAACGATTGCGGCTAAAACCTTCCGACGGGATCCACACGACTCCTTTCGGCACTCAGAACTTAACATTTTTTCCCCAATAAATAAAAATAAGGGGAAAAAAGCGAAAGCCGCAAATGGGAGCGAACAAGGTGTGAAGTTCGGACATCTTTGCCCACATCCGCACGACATATCACCCATACACTACCACGAAAAGATGACGGGTGATTTATTAAATAAACCCATAAATTTTTTGATACTTGAGGTACGGCTCCCGTGTAATGAAATGCTAATCGCTCCAGATAACCGATGCTGTCCCTCTCCGCTTCGGAGAGGGGAAAATTTAGCAAGCGGTCGATCTGATAAACCCACCTGGCTAGTTCATCGCGACGTCCTCGGCATCCTAATGGCCGACCACAAACAATCGATTCCGGATGGTGAGATAACGAACGCTCCACGGGGATATTCTTACTTCGCCTCTTAACTTCATCCCCCCCTCCACTCCAACCCACCTCAACCAGCCGAATCCTTCCCTCACTCTCATCTGATCATATCAAAATGAAAAAATATGGAGGGATAATCTACTCTAAAAAGCAACTCTCATATATACTCCATAAACAAGATTACGTTAGAGAATAAAAACAAACCACAATTCCCTCCTCCTCTTTTTTCCTCTAACTTCTTAATACTATCTCTACTCCACCTTTTTATTTCCTCATCCGCTTTCTGCTTTTATCTCTCTCTCTCGGAAGCAACTTTAGGTTCCATAGGAAGGAGACGGCTAGATTCACAAACAGGACGATGTAAGTCAAATGGACAGGGAGTGGGTATCAGCAATTCTCTCGGAGCGAGCATTTTACGTCGCCCGGCGTCGTAAGGCCAAACATCACCTTGCGTCGAATTGTTAGAATGTTTAGACAGCAACTCCTGGGAAAAATTCGAGGAGGTGGTATTTTTTCCTAGGATAATAAGACCAACATGCTGAAAAAGAACGGTCAGAGAAAAAAAAATTCAGAGAGAGATAGGTCAAAGAAAGAAAAGACAAAGCGAACTTCGTGGGATAACCAATCTGGGATGTCAGATGTGGGATAGAGGACGTGGGTGACGAGTCAGCGCCTTTATTACATTAAATGTTAAAATGAAGGAGAGAGCTACTACCAAAAGATAACAAGGTTAAGCGGAGAGAAATAAAGAGAGAGGCCTTAACAGTTCAGCATTAAGAAAGAAGATGGATGACATATTGATTGGTTATCTGAAATGAAGCATACCTATGGTGGCGGAAAAGAGAAAGGTTGGGAGTTAACGGTACCCATTATGAGGAAGCTCCAAAACGTCGTCGTCTTATGTCCTGCTAATTATAAAGGAATATGTCCTCCGTGGCAGTGTCATAAACCCTTTCCATATTCATTTCTGCTATAATTCAAAAACTGTGTTCTTGGGAGTTGATCAAAAATTTACTTTGAAAGCTGAACGAGCTCGTAAACTAGAGATGATCTTTAAGTGATGAAAACAGGAAGGGAATGGTAAAGATATCAATTAGCCAGCGTCATCAATACTCATAGAAACAATACGATTAATTGCCTCACACGACCGCAGTGGAATCGTAAGAGCATTTTGATGAGTCACAGAAATCCTGAGATCAAAATATGGGAGTAGTTTCTTGAAACTCGGGCGGTTCCAGAAACCGAAGTGTAATCCAGCGCCTGATAATCAGAAACATACTTTCGTTATTAGTTATAAAGATGGCCTAGTTCAGTATGGCTATATCGCCCCAATAGCTGATTTATATCACCCGGAGCACCACCATTCTTCGCGTTGTTCATTAGTAAAATACAAGCCCATAAACTTCTTAAAAAGAGCACTCAAAGCGCGATATTTGAGTATCCTTTCACCGATAAGCTCTTGCCATTTCAGATAGAGAATACCTAGAATTCTGGAGGGAGGAGAAAATGCCCGACTTGGTATACAAGGGCGACGGCTTCTGCCCTTTCCTCCCGGAGGAATCTGCACGCGATATGACGCACCAGAAGACGGGAAGCAGGAGCATCCTTTACGATATTCCCCACAACTGTTACCCGGGATTCGAACCAGACCCAGCCACCGCCGAACGTGGGAACCCGAGCTACTACTAAACCATTCATCCCTCGCGCCCACACGCCCGCTGTAATTTGAGAATCGAGGGAAGGGCGGACAGGCAGAAGGACGGGCGATCGTGATGCTGACGACACAATTAAATAGGACGACGGCTAACTTATCGCTTTAGTTGGACGGTGAGATGCGGGAGGGTATGACCGGTGGTGGGGTAAGTATAGGAGGACGACGAAAGAAAGAAGAAGAAAGAGATGGGAGTGTGACCCGGAGAAGAGTAAGATATGACTTCTACGGAAAAATAGGAAGGGGCGGATTTCGGAAGAGGGGAGGGGCGAGAGCAGGTGCGACAACGACGCGCAAGTCAGAAATGGGATGGGGTGGGGGAGCGGTGAATAACAAAAAAAAGAAAAAGAGAGCCAGCGATCCGTGGACTCGAAGAACAAGCGACGGTCACCCCTAATTCATATAATGCGCCGGGGGAGGAAATAGATAGCGGAGAGGGGAAGGGGAGAAAAAAATATGTGGTTTCCAAGAGTGTGCCATCCCTTGGGAAAATTCATGTCCATCTGTTGTCGCCCAGACTTCTTCGCCTGGGTGCCGGCCGAAGATACGCTTCGAAAAGTCCGACAAATGAATGACTTTGCGTAGAATACAATACATCCGCCCGGGTAAGTTTTTAATACGGTGGGAGGAGGGCGGGTTGTGAGATGGAGGGTTTAAAAATATTTGTAAATCAAATGGTTATACCGCTGAACTCCAGCAAAATCTACCTGTTGCACCACGTCCATAGGAACGGTGGATTTAAATTTCTTTAAAAACTTTTAAATAGAGAACATAAACAAATCCTACGTTTCGGAAAGGGTTCGATGGGACGACTTTTTTTAGATAAAACATGCCTGGTCAACGCTGAGGAGAACGGTTGAGTATCAATATCGGAGATAACCATTCGCTAATTTAATCTGAGATTGCTCCCCAATGATACCACAAAACTGATCCGTAACTGACTGTCAATAAGACAATGATTAAAAAACGAATTAAACCAACGGTTCACGACATTTCCGGAAACACAAAAAAACGATAATTTTTTTAAAAAAGTAAGGATTAAGACTTCCAGTCACGTGCAATTTTTAATGGAGCTGCAAACCAGATTTACCCCTAATCTGTTATCACAGCACCGATTTTGATAACAAAACTTTACAGCTTTACTTACTTTAAATATCTAGTTCTGAAAATTCCATTGGCAGAGTAAAGATTAGCATTCGTGGACATACAGATGAATATTAATAGGTAACAATTAACACGATCACAAATCTTGTAATAATATTATTCTAGCGAAAAGCCGCTGGGGGATCCTCCAAAAAAAGTAATTGAACGGCCGGCTTTGTCAAAATAACATGAGTGTAGTGGAGTTCTGAGCAAATTAAGGAATTTTCAGAAGAATGCAGAAGGTTCGCGGGAGCCGCAGAGTTTTCCGCAATAGACACTTTTCACGCCACGAGCCAAAAATAGCCGCCCGGGAACTATTTTTGTCTCGGCCCCTGACCACGGGAATCGCACTTAATGACACCAATTGAGGGTGTGGGCAAATATTCCGCTAACCTTTCCGACAGCGAAGAGCAAGCAGCGGGGTGCCGTCGCTTTAAGGTTCTGGAATGTCCTCAAATGAAGATGGGGGATTGGGAAGAATTTTACGGCTTCAGAATTCGTAAAATCCAGCAAGTCTTACGTCTAAAATCCCAGAGGATTTCATTTTTGTCATCCACGGAATCGTTCGATCAAATCAACCTAATTAGTCATTGATGCGCACAAGTGCTTATTCATGTAACTGAATTTCCTGTCTTATTTTCAATATCGACTATATTTACGATAATGAATGTCTTCCATCTGTTTGCATCTGAATTCTAGGAGATCTGTAATTGCTTAATTAGGATTTCCACAATTCTGAATTTGTCGATTATCCTAGCAGCAAAGATTCTTGGCTTACTACATCTCCGATTGGGCATAAAAATATTGTGGTAAACTCTCGACATCTTGCCGTGACAAAGTGAAATATTTACAAGTTTTTCCGCAAAAAAATCAAGCTGATGGAGTCCATTTACTGCGAGTTCTTCTAACAAATCGTTCAACGAAATAATATTTTGTGCACGCATTTGGCGAGAGTGAGGTACCACCAAATCTTTTAGAAATTTACTCAAATGGATGGTGTAGTGGCTTGAACAAAATAAAAAGAAATAAGCTTAATAATGCACTTCGTATACAATTTTTGCCGGGGTATTAGTAGGATCGTCAATGAACAGAATATGTGAATGTATAAAAAAGACTTATAATACTAAGTTTCCAGAGTAGATAAAAATAAACTCCGACGGCAACATTAATGAACATTCGTGAAATTGAAAGTGCGGGCTTTCGTTGCTCATCTTCACGTACACACTCCACGTTACGCAGTCAGTCCGCGCAAACACGTCATAATTCCTTCCCAGGATGGCAATTGGATGACCTTTCACCGCGTGGCGCCACTCTCCTGACTCCCAAGTAGTGGACCATTCCTTCGCGACTCACTTGACGTCCGACCGTGATCGACCGTTTTGCCAAACCCCCATTAATCTGCGGAATTTGCGTGGCGGTCCCGAATCGCAACCCTCCCACGAGACAACTCCGCCTCCCCTCCTCCGGGCCTGACCGTTGCCCCCATTCTCGATCCCATTCGCCGCTGACCCCCCGACCCCCTCTCCACAACCTCTCAACCGCGCCCCCTAAACGCCTCTGGGGTTTTTATCAGAATAAAAGGAATTCCAGGGCTCCTTGACCTTCAAGGGTTGAGTCACGGACGCGGCTTAGTCGAACGAGTTATATCCCATTCCCTCATTCGTCCCATGAGCGGGAACTTGTGCATAGGAAGAGAGAGAACAGTTTGGACGCAGAAGGGGAGAGGGATGAATAGACACTTTGGCTAATATATTAATTGATTTTCACCAATAAGCTCTAGCCATTTTTGGAAGACAATTGCATTGGGGAGGGATGAGAAAATTCCAGACTTGACAGACATGGGCGACGGTTTCTGCCCCTACCCACGTGGAAATCTTCAGTTAGCGCTCGCAAACAGGTCTTTTCTATCGTTTAATTCGATTGAAACCATTTTGCGAGAATATGGTACACAAAGCTTACACAATCTGCGCATACAGTAAAGGTATATGTAATACAAAAATTTTGCCACAACAATATCAGCTGCATATCTACAATATGAAAACCCCAGATTAAGTGTTGTTCAATTGTCAAAGAAATAATGGTAATGATAAATTTCCACTAAGGACCGAAGCACTCGTGGGAAAATACTTACTAGTTATTGCTATATCTTAATAGGCTAAACGAAAAGTTATCTTGAGATTAATAAAACCCTCGTAATTTGCTTGAAGGATAGGTTGGGGGAGTGAAAAAATAAATTTGAAGCTACAGACAAAAGAGGCATCTGAGATCTCCTTCCAAGACGGGGTGGGGGGTTTGTCCCACCCCCACGTCTGGGAAGGAGACCTCAGTGAGAGTGGACCGGAAAGAATGAATCCCGCTGATAGCTTGCGAAGTATAAACACCGCGACTGCTGTCAAGAAAGCAAAGAGCGGAAGCCTTTTTAGACAGGACTCGGATGAGGGAGACTAAAGGGGCAATAAAACGAGACCCGAGCCCAGGGCCTTGCTTAACATAACCTTCCAGGCTCTGTGTGCGCATTCATGTGGCGTCTTCGTCAAATATCACACCTCCCATTATTCCCAGGCTCATGAGTACTGGGTCCGTGTTCATCGCATATTGGTCGAAACGTTGCGAAACCAGTCTAGAAAAAATCGATTTATGCATAGATCGAAAGGAAAAGATATTGGAAGAGATACTGATTTCAGTGCACGCTCATCCCGTATGTTCTACATCTACGATATACTTGAGTATGTTGTAGTCTTAAATGTACTGAAAATACTCCATTCGCATACTGTCTAATGTTGGTAAGGAACAAATACTCGTTCTACTCCTTTTATCATCTTTCATCAGTAAACTCGGTATGCGCAAATTATAGATGCACGTTAAAGTGACTTTAAGCCTTTGAGAGACGAGCCCCTGACTGATTTAACTCGTTATCATTATACGGACAATGCACACACTGTTCCAAGTCGAGCGATGCACCCAGCAGGGTTACGATATCACCAAGAGATAAACCCGAAAATCGCCGCGAAGTCGGTGTAAAGTCGGCACCACGATATTCATATCTGAACGACGGTCGGCGTTATAAGATGAATATTGGACCGCTCTGGGAGGGCGATGGCCGTGAGAAACAAAACGATTTCGAGAGAGAGGCACGCACTGGAGCAATTAAAGACGTAGAAAGGGTAGAGACGTCGAGGGGCCCACTCCATGAATAGGAGGGTGATGTCACAAAGGCAAACAACCGACCCCCCCACCCTCTTCCTTCCCCCGTCCCCCAAACCCACCCCGCCACGCCAGACGGCAGAGAGCAGCGCTCAAGTGAACGCCGGTCAGTTCCCTAGCGCCGGCTTCCTCCCACGCGAGACGGTTCGAAAGGGAAGGGTGGGAGGAGGGCAAGGGCCTGCGAAGAGAGGGGTGGGAGAAGGGCAAGGGCCTGCGAAGGGAGGGGATGGGGAGACCTAAGGGTTCAGACCTGGAGTCAAGAGCGGTGGAATGCCTGGGGATTGGGGTGGGAGGCAGCATCTCGATGTTGCCATTTTAGCGATTTCTCGGAGCCAAATATCTTGGTGTACTTGTTAGCACCTTTGTCCAGGGAGGATTTTAGAGTTCTAGGGGGTGCGCGCTTACCATAAGCACTGGGATATAACCAATAGGCGAGAAATAAATGTTTTCTTCTGTCCTCCGCAGCTGAGTTTTAAAGCTCCCGAACCCAGCCAACAGTTTCAGCTACCGTGTATTTATCCTATGATCAATTTTTTGTCACTGCAGGGTTTTCAATATTCGGATGACTCTAAATCGCATAAAAAATTTAAAAAAAATGATGCACTCAATGACCTCATTGTAACATTATCATTTGGTACTCAGTCTATAGTTTAAGGAGGAATTTGGACTCAAACCTGACACCCTTACACTTTTCAGCCTCGCCTAGCAATACGAACCCTGACACCACTAACAACAATTGGTTCTTCAATGCCGCATAATTTCTTCCTCCTCCTCCTATTCCATCCAACGAGCCTATTCTTTTCTTCCCTCTAACCCATTTGCCTTACTTTCTTCACTCCCACAGAGTCTTCAACATCTCAAATCCAAAAAAAATGCCTCGCATCCTCCATTGGATTTTTCCCAACAATCCTCTTTCCATCCTCACCATACCCATTATATCCTGTGCTTGTTATATTTCCGTCGATTTTACTTTCCCCATCCTTCACAACCACAACTCGAAAGCCTCCAATCTATGTACATATCATCTTGCTGCCATGGTCAAGATTCCGCGCCACACAAAACCACGTTCTATATCGAGGTTTAAATCACTAATCTTATCTCAACAGCCTTACTCAACGTCCTTGTCATCAACTCACTCCTCCTCGTGAAAGATCCTTTACCTATCGCGAGTCTCTTTCTGATGTCACTACTATTTTGACCAAATTTATCAAAAGCACTTTCAAGAGAAGTGAAATATCATACTTGCTCTAGTTTTTTTCTTCCAATTTCAAAGCTTAGCTTGGACGTAGTCACATTTAGATGGAACTACCTGTACAATCAAACTCGGTGAACCTGACACCGGCAAATTGGCTAGTACCATTAGGGAACAAAATAGATATGAGAGCAATCGCGGTGGAGATAATTAGAATTGGTAGTGTATATATGTGTCGATATCCTACATATTTCCTCCTGCATGTTATTCTTTTTATTCAATAGCCCCATCTTTTTAAAAGTTCTACAGCATGATTTTAATATACGAGTGTATCGTTATTGAATATTGTTACAGGTAAGTACTTTATTTCGTATGATTCCAATTTATCGAATACGTGATAAAACTGATATTTGTGTAGAGGTAACATGATTTGGTTTTGCATATGGTTTTATTCTATTTTACGGGTGGTGACCTATCATACCCCGCCACACGCCCCCGCGGCGGCTTGAGGGGTATGTTGTAGATGTAGAAGTTTCAAACTTTTGAAGATCGCTATTGAAAAGTCACAGAAAGGGATTACCCAACGACACCATGGAAAATCTCTCAGCCAAATCACCCATCAGAAGCTTCCTTCGGGGTGGGAGAAAGGTCATGAACAGGCTCAGCGTAACAAAAACATTTGGTTCGAGCAGGTGACGAACCCAGTTCCCCCAATCGCTAATTCGGGAGCGGGCAACCATCCATCATCATCCGTCAAGGAGAATTTACGAGAGTTGGATACAAGGACCAAGATTATCCCTTCGTGGAGAAAAACAGTGTTTAAACCGGTTTCTTAGCACGCTATTCATACTTAACGACCGAAAAGTTATGTATCAGAATGACAAGGAGATTTCTATCGATACATGCGACCGGCTAGCGGAGGATCCAAGTTAACACCACGGTCGAGACAAATACCATGAGTCTCCAATTTTTATGTGAAAAGATGTTTCTTTTCCAGGCGCCAGGCAAGGCGCCATCTCTTCGATCACATGCTCATTCCGGGACTTTCTTCGGTGTGGCCCTTCAAATCAGGCTTGGCAACGCTGGTCCTTCTCCCCTTTTCGGAATCAAGTCGAGGACCTTCCGGTGAATAAACCGCTCATTTAATGTCTGCGATTAACAGAAGGAACTTGGTGCATGTAGGTACGTGAGCCCTTGACGTAAGCACGGTCAAGGTCTTCATTAATGGACACGGATGAAGTCCTTTTAAAAGGGAATGAAATGATTTACGCGCTATTATACGTAAATGTGAATGTTTGCGTATACATAAATACACGAAAAATCATGAAATATGCATATTACCAACGAGATAACAACTAAAAAAAACGCCGGCCAGTGGCGGCACGCTATATAAAAGATCAGGATATAATTATTAAAACACGGGAAAAATGGGCACTGTAAATGTTTCGACGGTTCACCCGCCTTCGTCAATGGAAGTGGAGCCACGTCGGGTCATTGAAATTTACGAGTGAGTGCCCTTTTTACGTGTTTTCTGCGTTTTAGTAGTTGTAAGCTGATATTTTATATATTATGTGTATAAAACGAGAAGTTTTCGAGGAGGTGCATGGTAGGAACAACGGAGCCATGATGAAATTGGAATGGTAATGGACCAATTCCTTTGAGGTTTCGGCAGGCATCACTCCATTAAGAACCAGTTCGCCCAGGATCTTGAAACTCGCCCCGGGCTCGCCCTTTTGTTTCGCCAGAAACAAGAAAAAGAAAAAAAAGAGCGACGAAGACGGTGTCCCGCTCGTAAAAACATCACGTAATTCAAGCGAATTCGTTAGTGGGGCGGCGAAGGAGAAGCAACTGCGGTCGAATATTCAGACATATATAAATAAAAAGATAAGCACATCAGGGAAGCGACGAAATCTTAACGGCAATTTTTCCGCCCAATAAAAATTTTTATGGAATTCAAGTACGCGTGTTTGGTTGGGAAATCATACAAACCGTCAATAAAATGACCACAAACGATCTACCTGTAAAGACATTAGACTGCCAACGAGTTCTCGAACTACGTGGTCTTCTTCATGAAAACATCATCTGGATTAAAAATTAAAGCCGACCGTTTTTTAATAGGCTACTGAACTAATCTCTTCCTTTATGGGAAATTTAATGTTGCTGCTGCTGTGTTCCGAGTTCTTCCTTTGCCTTTCATTCGTTTTCGTCCATCTGTTCAACATTTATCGCTGCATCTATAATGATGGTATAATGGTTAATAAATCTGAGTTAGCGAATAAGTGATTTTAAGAGTTCAGGCTGCAAAAAAATACGGTGACTACGCTCCTACACTACGAGCTCGAAGCGTAAATTGAAATCACCGAGTGTTATGTCATTGGTCCCGTTTCTCTCATGCACAGGGGTGTGATTAATAGTCATCACATGCCATTAATTCGTGACGGAAAAATTGTTTTCCCACCATTCTCATCAAAATAAAGCATTTTAAGAGTCCTCCGTGAGGGATCTTTCTCACCTTCATCGACACTTTCTAAACCTTAAATGATAAACTTCATGCCCTAAATATTCGATCAAGAATAAGATGGAATGGGTGCACTGATCCCAGATCTATTGAATAAATTTCAAACTGAGCCCTTTCACAGATTTACAAGATTATCATTAAAAACCATTCATGTTCAATAAATGGCTTTTGATTATTAGGATTTTAGATAAACACTCCCGTCAACCCTCCGCGCAAAAAAGCCGTCGATGTGACCGAATTTAGAGAAAATTCACATGCGTGCCATGACGGAAAGATGGCGGAAGAACTTCAAAGTAATTCACTTTACCCATCCCTTCCCCATCACGTGCTACCTTCTTCCCTTCAAAAATAAACAATGAGCCAACAAAGACCTCAACCTAGAAGGAAAAGGGAATTGATAGATAGTCCCTGGGACGGGCAGACCGCGCCGTACAATCTTACCCCACCCTCACCCTCTCCGACCCAATACCTTATATCCTGTCTTTAGGTCGGTTTCCCAAGGAAGGCAGTCCTTTGTTCAATGGATTTTATTAGAGGACCCTTCGCTATTTCGGCTCCGAAAGGGGAGGAGAGAGTCCTGTTTCGTGGGTCGACCTATCAATTGAAGGACGATGATTAAGTTTTCCTCCGCGCGTGACCCTCTTTCCTTTCGTCGACGGCTAACAAAATTGAGGTTAGTACACGGCATTTGCCCTTCTCGAAGGAGCAAAGGAGACGAAATTTCCGTCGGCCCGATTAATAGCCAACCACAGTACTCAACTTGGTAAATTAAGAATCTTTAATCGATTTAAACTTTAATTGACATTCACGAAAAGAAAGATATTCAGTAGTTTTAAGCTATTCCTTACAGCAACATTATGCGTGTGTAGCATTTGCATGGATTACCGTAACCTCTCACCAGACAACAGGATTTTGCTCCTAAAAAGTACCGTGGATCGCGAAACCGCGCCATATTATTACGTTTCAATTCTCTATCACCTAAAGCCAAGGGGGTATGGAAGACAATCGCGGAATTCAATCGGGTAGCCACGAAATCAAAGTTAACCCTAAATATCCTTGGGGCAGAAATCCCAAAAATTGCTCACAGACTTAAGAAAATATTCCTACGCACTGCATAGAGATTAGAGGAACAAAAATGAGCATTTACTCAAAATAACGATTATCAATTGAGTTGGGTTAATTGAGGGAATTGGAGGACATAATAAAAATATTGACAAACACATTAAAAATAAAAATTCTCCGCCGTAGTAGCATCTTTCTACAAACCTTAAGGACCTCTAGCGGACTCTAATGCCGCTTCAAATGACAGCCAAGGAGCGTTGCTGCTCCCCGATAACGTCTGAGAAATCTTCCGAGACACTCTTCAAAAACCTCCAGGTCTTCCAGACTGGTTGCCTGACACCTTGACGTAAAATCGATTCATATTTGACCGGCGGAGGATGAATCCGACCGTAGGTTGGTGACGGGTCCTCTAAGGCCGTCTCTATACACTTCTCTTCGCCTACCGACAAATGGGAGACTCCCACACTTCCTTCTGCCCCGAGGAAGAGGGCCAGTGGTGTGGGTGGGGAGGCAAAGGATACCTACCACCCACCACTCGCCCACTTCCTTCCGACAAATTCTCCACCCCGACGATTCTCCGCACCAATGCTCCCACTTCCTACTCCTCCTCCTCTCATTCCCCTCCCCTTTCGTCTTCCTCCCCCGAGTGCACAGCACCCCCCCACCCTCTCCGCGGCCTTATGCCGTCGCGTAGCAATGCCCCCGTAGAGAGCCGCGCGTGGTTGGGGGAGAATGGAGGAGCATAAGGCGGTCGACTATCCCATCCACTCGCTGTGGTCTTAAAAATGTTAATTCTTCCACCCCCTCCCCCTCACTTCTACCCTTCGGCACGGGGACGAACGAAAACGCTCCCTTTCCTTCGCTGTCACAGTGGCTTGGGT